>NC_071284.1:31471046-31506046 GCF_001660625.3 Ictalurus punctatus
ACGATTAGAAAAACACACAACTCTTTTTTTTTTCCCCCTGGAGAAAAAGCTGGTCCAGTTTGTACATTTCTCTTACACTCGCTAGTCAGCTCGAAAGACTGGCTCGTAGAGTTAGAGAAAAGATACCGTCCCACAAAAGGACAAATGTAAATGTCCCCACAAAGTTACAACAGTGGGCCTTTTTTAGGTCCAAATATATACATCTAAATAATATATACCAACCCTCATAACAAGGATGTTTCAGTGATTGGAGTGCCGTTTGTGTCGCAGTGATATTACATTTACGAATATAAGTAAAGTGTCCTTCACAACAACCTATGGGTCGACTTAAATCCAAAACTTATGCTAATAGTTATGCAGGCAAAGATACTCATATTCAGACATGAGCTAAGCGCCCGATGAAGTCCATTTTCTACCCGTGATGTTCAAATGACCTGCTACACGCCCCCAAGGTTGCCAGATTGTTCTCGAACATCCGAGACGGGGTTTTCCAACAGCGTCTAGACCACCATTTTTAATCACTTGCTTTTAAGCCTGAATAAATAAATAAATAAATAAACAGGGATAGAAAATGCAGACTCAAGACATAAATATTGCCCCCCCCACACACCTTTTCTGTCAAATGTAATACGATGTAACATAAAAGCATGAAGCATTAAAAAAATAAAAGGACTGACTGAGTGATATATGAATGAGAAGATGTCAAGCGTTGAAATAAATCTAGTAGGAGTCTCGTATCTTGGCTGCATGAATAGTCCTAATTATAATTACAACATTAATCATTGCTTTCAACCTCATTATTTGGGAGCGTCTAACATAGCACTTGATCCAGCGCATCCAATTACGTTGTAATTTAATAATAATGATAAATACAAAAATATTTCATGCTCTGACAGTTACTTGTGCGCACCGTTTAATGAAGATATTAGACACTTCATCAAGGCCATGAAATCATAAAGGGTGTGAGAGATGTAGGCTATGTTATCACCCTTTTAATTCACTGAGTCGAGTTGTCTAATAAATAACATGGTTTAAGGAGTAAGCTGACGCAGCACTCGTCTGCTACACTTATAGCTCACGTATAATCAAAAATACAGTGTAATCATTAAACCTACAGTACTAACTCCCTTTAAGTAACTGCTTTATACAGATCAGGGTCACGGTGATAATCATTAAATACTTCCAAAATGATTTTGAAAGATTTTTAGATCCACAACATTCAGTCGACCCTGTTCCCTGAACGCATTCACCCCTGGGAAATATTTGGAATATTCCACAGTTTGCATCCTCTGTAATTCCTGAAGATCATCGGAAGAAGAAAAACAAGTTCTCTCATTTTTAAAATTCCTTTTCAGTGATATTGTGACAATGACTAGGGATGTATAACACTGTTACCCAAATTATAGACTGAAAGTAAATTATTAAGGAACATAAAATAGGTTAAGTAAACCTTAACTTCTCTAGGTCTTTAGCATGGATGCTAGCTGGAGTTAGCTATATTTTATACGTGTGCTAATTCTATGCTAAAAGACAAAACTGTTACTTAAGGGCCACTACACAAAGGGCCCTTAACTCTCAGCTGCTTAGTTGTATAAATAAAATAACTGTAAGTCGCTCTTGATAAGGGTGTCTGCCGTATATGAATGTAAACGTAGCATTGCTGTGTCACAGCTCCAGGGATCCCGGTTCAATCCTGAGCTCGAGTTACTGTCCAGGTTCTCAGATTTTCCTCCCAAAAACATGCCACTTGGTGGATTGGCTACACTAGATTACCTCTAGGTGTGAATAAGTGTGTGAATGTGTGTGTGTGTGTGTGTGTGTGTGTGTGTGCATGGTGTCCTGCAATGGACTGGTATCTCATCCAGTGTGTATTCCCTTGTACTGGCCTTGCGCCCAGGGTTCCTGGGATAGGCCCCGGATCCACCATGACCCTGACCAGGATAAGGCGGTTATTAAAAGTGAGTGAGAGCGCATTGGACATTTTAAGCATCTGTTTTCATCTTCCTTTTATAACTGTGAACAGTGGTGGCAAGAGTGGCAGTGATAATACAAACCATGTCAAACTGGACTAGTTAACTAAAGTTTGTACATAAAATTCCTTGCTTACAATAGTCCAGAGAAGTGTCTAACATGACTGTGCAGGAGTTTAGCGCCATTTATCTCCATAAAGTTATAGCTGCACCGAGTTGTCCAAGAGATCTTATTTTATAGCAAAAAAATCTGAATTAAATCCAATGAATTTCTGCAAACAAAGGTAAAGTATAAGTGCACACGGAAGCATTTCAATTTTAAGGTAGTCTGTAGTGCAAACACTTTGAGGGAGAGGGAAAGCGGGATTAGGGCGTGGATAATGTCAGTGCATCGGAAATGCGTGCGCACCACGGTGACATTGTTTCTCATGGAAAAGGTGAGAAAAAGAAGAAAAATGTGTCCCTCTATTCCAGTGCCTGAATGTTTAGACTAGCTGGACTAGTTTCAGGTCGTTTGTGTGGTTTTTGAGCTGTGACTGGGCTGGAAATTCACTAGATAGTAGCCCATAGCATAAGTCAAGTATGATAGCATCTTTATTAATGTCACCCCACAGGAATCTATAATCACGAGTTGCTGCTGATAATATCCTCTTCTGTGCATAGCAAAGATGTGTTATATTACCAGCTTTGTTTATGTGTATGATCAGTTTTGCCTTGCTGTATTACTATAATGCATAATATCCATCCATTCTCCATGCCACTTATCCGGTGCAGGGTTACGGCAGGGACTGGAATCTATCCCAGGCAACTCAGGGCACGGGACATCCTGGATGGGGTGCCAACCCATCACAGGGCACACATACTCACACTCTACAGACCATTTAGAAATCCTAATCAGCTAACAACGCATGCCTTTGGACTGGGTGAGGAAACCCCAGGAGCACGGGGAGAACATGCAAGCTCCACGCAAACAGGGTGGAGGTGGGAATCAAACCCCCTACCCTAGAGGTGTAAGGCAAACATGTTAACCACTAAGCCACTCAAAATGGGATCCATGAAGCATGGATGGATTGATTGACTGATTGATCGTTACAGCAGTGGAAATCACAACCCACCATTATCAGAGCTAAGTTCTTATAGTTATTTGCTGAAAAAAAAAAAAAAAAAGAAGTTCAGGAAATAAAAAGCTCTGTATCACTTATATATAAGCAAAATATTCTTCAAGATTTAAGAACTTTATTGTTTCCTTGTACAATGAGATTCTTAGTTTGCATCCTCTCATGAATGCCGTAGAGAATAATCCATCCATCCATAGTCGATGCCGCTCATCCTACACAGGGTTACAGGAAGCCTGGAGTCTATCCCGGGGGACTCTTGGAACAAGGCCGGGGACAACCTGAACGGGGTCCCAACCCATCGCATGGCACGACTGCACACACATTCGCACACTATGGACAATTTGGAAATGCCAATCAACCTACAATGCGTGTCTTTTTATAGTTTAGAGCTATTTTCATGAGGAGTAGCATGTGCACATTTAAAATAATGAGCTGAATGTGTGAATAGATTAGTAAGATTGGTAAACTCAATCTGTACTTGGGAGGTCTGAGGATTTATTGTATGGTTAAATGCAGAAAGTTTGAGAACGGCTGCTCTAGTGTACAGTTCCGATTCTAACTCGTGCTAAAAAGAAATGGTTTGTGATTTACACACCAGTAGCGTGCCAACACCAAAAAAGAGAAGGCGCCAGGGATTGTTTTGATAAAAAGAGCAGTCCGTTAGTGAGTGTGTGTGCTCCTCTTCCCCCGCCACAGCCCCTTTGACCCTTTGGCACTGGCTGAGCACACACAGTCTGCACGCAACGCCGGGCCACAAATGAATGATTAACCTGGTAAGTGTGCGCTCATTCCGGGCAGGAGAGCGACTGGAAGTCCGCAAAGTGAGGTGGGGTGCGACCTGGGCACTGGGGGAAAGGTGGGGAGGGTGCACACATATAGAACCAGGAGGGTATTGTGTTCAATGCATGGCTTGCTCCCATTTCAAACACACATATCCTCTTTCTAAAGCACCTTCCCTGGGTCTTTTGTCTTTGGCTGCGCACCCCCGTCTGCACCTCTCTCTCTCTCTCTCTCTCTCTCTCTCTCGCAATGCACAAGTCGGTGAAAAGCAGCGAGCACTCACAACACCTCCGTGTCTGACAGGGAGATGGATGGCACAGATAAACGCTTCCGCACGCAACCATTGTTACGCAGCGCGAGAGCGAGCCGCTCTCACGCAAGATCCGCAATTCTAATGAGCACAGCGGTGAATGGTTCTCAAGAGTCGACTCTTTGATTTCTCCCTTCTTGTGACCAGTGGGAGCCGACTCAAAAACGGACCTCCGCAAAAGACCCATAGAGGTGTTTATTTTTCGGGGAACAAACCCTCGAGGAATAAAACGCGCGCGCATTGCACACGTGCGCCCTGGAATCGTAGCTGTGGACGCAAATATCACCTGACACCAAGATCTGATCTGTCGTGTGAGACATAATTCTTCATGTGTGAAGATCAGATCTGCAAAATGAAGGTGCATGTGATGCCTGCTGAAAACAAACAAAAACAAACAAACGAACAATAGAAACTACAACAATTCTAATGGTTTCCAGTACAAATGCCATTACAAACCATCAGCTGCTAACCATTAAAATAATTACCATTATTGGTCCTTAATGGTGTCCACTAGACATAACATGCCAGCGATAGACAGCGATAAATTACCAGTAGAGACCCACAGGGACCATTACAGTTTCCGTTTAATTTAAGCCAATACAATTCCCATAGGGCGCACGGTGGCTTAGTGGTTAGCACGTTCGCCTCACACCTCCAGGGTCGGGGGTTCGCCGTGGCTCTGTGTGTGCGTCGTTTGCATGTTCTCCCCGTGCTGCGGGGGTTTCCTCCGGGTACTCCGGTTTCCTCCCCCAGTCCAAAGACATGCATGGTAGGCTGATTGGCATGTCCAAAGTGTCCGTAGTGTGTGAGTGTGTATGCTGGATTGGGTTTGCTTGATTTTAGAATAATTTCTGCATTAAATGAATTCCTTGATCTTCAATAACCACTTTATCCTGTTCAGGGTCGTGGTGGGTCCAGATTCTAACCTGGGAACACTGGGTGCGTGATGGGATTTCACCCTGAATAAGACACCAGGCCATTTTAGACTAGTCCATGATCATAACTGGCAACACTGGCATGTTCATTGAAGGGTGGGAAAAAAGCCACAAATATTTATACGAAATATTCTTACAAATATTTTGAATCAAATGTTTATTTACTTATTTATTTTTTTACAAAAAAAAAAATATATATATATACATATTATATATAGGCGATTGTATGGGTTTTTTTTATGTAAATGTATTTTTCAGTTCCATTTAATTTAACATTTGAATGAAAAAATGAAATAGAAATAGAAATTAAAGGCTAATTAATAAAAATGGAAGACTATGCTCCACTTGATTTAAAATATTAAATGAGTTGTTTAAATAATAATAATAATAAAAAAAATAGTATCAAAAGTAAACAAGCAAAAGTATGGATTAAGCTGCAGTGGACGTGTGATGTAATCTCATGCAGTATACTAAAACAACATGCCAAATTCTGCATATTTATATATCAGAATGATGTCAATGAGTGGTGTTAAGACTTTAATAAATGACGTGTCATATGTCATGAAGTCCAAAGTGGTCCTACTTATTTTATTTTGCCTCTGTGAAGTGACGTTAAAGTTCAAAACCTTAAATATTTAAGTGGAGTAGCAGATAAGTCCTCCAGATAGAGTCATCCATTAATTATTTGTGAATGGCATGAGAGCCACTGCTACCCAGGCTGGTTATTGTCTCTCCCGCGTGAGTGTTTGCGTGCTTAGCAGTTGCACGTGCTGTCAGATGAGCTCACACGCACTCTGTCTCCATTAAACCTGTCGTCTCTTATCACGAGTGCCGTGCCGTGCCATATTTCAAAGTGCTCAGTCTTTCTCCACCTCTCTCTTTCACTCAGTCACTCACTCGCCCGCTCACTCACGCTTGCTCTGGTGTCATGTCCTTGCTCATACCTGACATGAGTCTTTCATAACAGGTTTACAGTTACATTTATATAGCGCTTGCTTTTCTAGACACTCAAAGCACTTTACATAGTATTGGTGGTGGTGAGGGGGGGGGGGGGGTCTCCTTAACCACTACGATTGTGTAGGATCCACCTGGATGATGCGACATCAGCCATAGTGCTCCAGAATGCCCACCACACACCAGCTATTAATGGAGAGGAGAGAGTCATGTAGCCAATTCGGAGATGGGGATTATTAGCGGGCCGTGATAGAGAAGGACCAATGGGGGAATTTCGCCAGGACCAGGATCATGTATGATGTGAACATTGTGAACTGAAGCCCACGACTTGTATCTGCACGATTTTATGCATTATGTCCCTGCTACAAGATTGGCTGATTGGATAATTGCATGAATCACCAGGTGTATTGGTATTCCTAATAAAGTGGACAGTGAGCGTATAAGTGTATTCATGCCTATTAATGTTGCGTAACATTACAGTAATTATGTTATGTTGCTTTACTGACTGTTTTCGATGTTCCATTGATATCTCAGCCAATTTGCAAGTCAGTTTAACAATTATATTATTATTATTAATAATAATAATAATAATAATAATAAAATCCCACATCTGCACACACCTGAGTAATTACAGGTGAGAAACAGGAGTCTGTGGCCTAGTGCGCTTCACAGCTGCTGCCCACATCAGGGACTTCCTGCCGCAGATGGCGTGCAGGTAGCTCGTTTTCTCATGCCGCACTTCAAACACCAACCTTCAATCCCTTTTTCTCACTGCTCTGTGTTCAGGGCGGTGTCACGCCACAAACACACAAACAGACTGACAGAACCTCTGTACGCTGAGAAACCGACGAAGCATCCTGCGTACAAAGGATCCACCATTATATGGTTCATTCCCATACGCAGTAGCAGTCATGCAATTTCAACACTTTATCTCGACACGTATCATCGCTTTGTCCTGCATGAGGACACACATGCACTTGCATACTGTCATGCAGTCGGTCTATCTTTCTCTTTCTCTCTTTCTCTCTTTCGATCTCTCTCTCTCACACACACACACACACACACACACCTGGAGGTTAAACTTCAGTCTAACCGGTGTTATAATGTAGCGTGCTCAGGGCTCATGTACTTTCACAGTTGTTTGACTTGCATTCATCCTCCACGCCCGTGCAGATTAGGCAAATCAGTGCTCCCGTTGTATTTGCACAGTCCTGACCCTGAGTACAGACTACAGACAAGTGTGTGTATATACACAAAAGTACGTCACAGATTACATAATTTTAAACAGAGGTTTTAAGATACACTGTGAGTAATAGGTGCCACCACCCTGTGCGTGCTGAACTTGATGAGAACTCACCTATTCAATCAACAACATAATGACCACACAGGTCATTGTGGTGAAGGCTGTACTTAATACTCGGCAAAGTAGGTAGAGCAGTCATTTGCATATTCAAATGATATTCCATTTTCATGCACTACGACTTTTATTCATAAAGAGGACTGGACTTGGCTGGAGAAGTTGATGGTGATAGATGATGCCAGTGCACTTGTCTCGCATTGCTTTATTAATCTGAAATTCTGAGAAACTCAAAGTCACGCATGTCAGCTCACACGCAAAGGTGCCTGGAATGCCACGCCACTGGGTGTCACAGGAAGCATCCATGACTAAGAGTGTAGGCAATTCCCTATAACCGAACGGTATTGTTTATGTAAGGAATCAAACATGACAGGGCGTGCTGTTATAGGAAAATAATCAGCAACTGGGTGGTGACAAATGTGTGTGTGTGATTGTGCCCTGCGATGGATTGGCACTCTGTCCAGGGTGTACCCCGCCTTGTGCCCGATTCTCCCTGGGATAGGCTCCAGGTTCCTGTGACACTGAGAAGGATAAGCGGTATAGAAGATGGATGGATGGATGTATGGGCGGTGACATGTGGGCCAGTGAGAATCAATTAATGTTATCACCTGAACGCTGATTACGTTCCAATTACAGCACGATAATCTTATACAATGCTAAACCAACAATTTTGTATTCATTACAGAATGATGTGTAGTACATTTTTTTCCTTTTATAGTTACAGTGGGGGAAATAAGTATTGTATGCGTCAACACTTTATTCAGTAAATATATTTCCAATGAGGTTATTCATATGAAATTTTCACCAGACAGAAGAATTAACTCAAGAAATCTGGAAATATAAAGAATTCCCAACATTAAAGTCCATAAATAAAGTTGTGTGTAATAAAGTGTAATGACACGGGAAAAAAGTATTGAACACGCTAAGAAAAAGCAGTTCTCCAAGGCAAGGTAAGGCAAGGAACCAGCTGAAATCCATAAGTATCAGCTAGGTTTAGTAAATTGATGGTTTATAAAAAGGCTTTTCATTACCAAGGTGTCACACAGGAAACATCTCATGATGGGTAAAAGCAAAGCGCTCTCCCAAGACCTTCAGAAAATTATTGTTGCGAAACATATCGATGGAATCGGAAACAGACGTATTTCAAAACTTCTGAATCCTCCAGTAAGCACCATTGGGGCCATTATCCACAAGTGGAAGCAACATCACTCCGTCATCAACCGGCCACACACAGGAGCTCCTCGCAAGATTTCTGACCAGGGAGTCAGAAGAATAGTCAGAAGGGTATCTCAAGAGCCAAGGACCACTCGGAAAGAGCTCCAGAAACACAGTATAGTCTGGTCAGATGAGAGCAATACTATACCAACAGTGAAGTCTGGAGGTGGAAGCATCATGGTGTGGGGCTAGTTTTCATCGCATGGTACCGACAGACTTCATATAATTGAAGGAACGATGAATGGAGCCCTTTACTGGGAGATTCTTGAGAAGAATCTGCTGCTATCCATGAGGATGATGAAGATGAGACGTGGGTGGACCTTCCATCAGGACAACAATCCAAAGCATACAGCAAAGGAAACTCTCAACTGGTTTCAAAGAAAAAAAAAAAATCAAGGTGTTAGAACGGCCCAGTCGATCACCTGACTCCAATCCAATCGAACAAGATTTAAGGACAATATGTTTAGAAGAACGGACCAAAATCACACCTGAATACTGCGGCACGTTCATTTCTTCACACAGGAAGCGTCTTGAAGCCGTCATTACTAACAAAGCCCTCTCCACTGAGTATTAAATACGTTTCGGTTAGCGTGTTCAATACTTTTTTCCCGTGTCATTCCACTTTACTACACATAAATCCATTTATGGATTTTTAATGTTGTGAATTCTTTATATTTGCGGATTTCTCGAGTTAACTCTAAAGTCTGGTGAAAATTTCATGTGAATAACCTCATTGGAAATATATTTACTGAAAACATTTTTGACACATTCAATACTTATTTCCCCCGCTGTATGTTGTGGAACATCCATGAAACAAGTCAGTTCCTGTCCACCAGCCTCTCGCTTTTTCTCTCTTGAAGTTAAAAATACAAAAAAAGCCAGCTTTTTATGTTACCAAATAGTGAAAAAAAAACCCACACACAACAAAGTGCAAAATCTGTCAAGACAAGTCTGTCCTGAAGACTAAAATTTACAGCTTTAATGCTAAGTAAACATGTCCTTGCAGAAAAATTCACCATATAAACAATTATAACCTTGCAACCGGCACTACTCTCAGCACTGCTGACGATTAATCAACATCCCGCTCATCTCCAGAAGCAAGACTTCAGTCAAAATGGCAGGTTTCTTTGCCCTTTACTGCTTTTTGTATTGTTACTGCTACCTTCTCTCTTTTCTTTGGCCATAGAGGAGCTGAACAGTTCATATATCAATTAAGTACTCAGTAACATTATAGGAAATTATGAATACATTGTGATGCCATATGGGTTCGCGAACGCCTCATCTGTCATCCAGGCCTTTGTCTGTTTGTAATGATGTGAGACATGTTTAACACACAGGTTTTTATGGTTGATATTCTGATCTGTTTTGCCGCTCAGGATGTGATGTACACGTCCAACATGTTCATTAAGTTCTCAAATACCCACTGAAGAATTGTAGAAATTCCTCCAATCCTTTGTTTTGTCCCTTGACTACATTACGAATCCAAAGGGCTAGCAAGTGGATGATAAGCTATCAGCATTTATGGACTGGCCAGAACATAAAACTTTACAGCGTTACCTTTATTAGGCTTTGCGAACTGTTATTAGGGGTTCTTTCATCATTTTGGTGTAACTGCCACTCCTCTTACTCTCTTCAAAGGACTGGCCTCGTCATCTCGCCTGAGCTCAGGTGCAGGGCGAAGATTTAAAACTTTGCAGGAATGTCTCACATCTGCCTCTTTGTCTCAACACCTTGTGTTCAAATTCATTGCGGATTTTGGTGCTGAGATTAGAGCGAGAACAGTGATGGTGACCCTCCTAACTGTCACCAACAGAAACATATTGAGAGTGAAGAATTGTAAGCTGTTGGCGGTTAAATTGGCCTTAGAGGATTGGACACCCTGGCTGGAGGGCAGTAAGTTTGCACACATTAAAGTCTGCCTTGAAGCTGTATTTTTACCATTTCTCACCATCTTGGTTAGAAGAATATCAAGAAGATCAAGATTCTCTCTCTGTAATTCATGATGAAATTTGCTTTCCTGGGGAAGCAGGCGTCATTATGCCTGAGTCATATATTGTGTGCATATCTGGTCCATCGCTGGCATTTCAGTGTGTCATATCCTATTCCCCCGTACTCCTAGCTCAGTTTTCCTGGCTCAGATTTCTGCCTTGAAGACTTACTAATCACCTGTCCAATCAATTCTCATTCTCACAACTGCTTCCACACAAACTTGGTATGAATACCAAAATTTTCGTGTGGTTCTGGATTTTCAAAGGGATTCCACCTGGAACCTTTCCTGACCTTTTAATTCATTTAACTCCCAGAATTCATCGGCAGGTCCACGCTTCTGTTCCTCACTCTTGCAAACTACACACTTCTCAATTAGTTCAATTGTTCCTGCTTAGTTACTGAATAAATATGCTTTATGGTTAATAACTGAACATTTAACTGAGAAATGTACTTCCAGTTGTCACTTAATGACTGTAAACATTTGCTCGCCAGACTTTTTTACTCTCTCTCTCTCTCTCGTTAAGACAAAAATAAGCAACTTTCGCATATCATTAATGATATGTTTATCAGAATCAAGAATTCAACAGTGCTGGGGGATAATAAAGTAACCTCATATAAATGAGGTTCAATCCAGCACTCTAAATGCGCTAGTCTTTGGTTTGTCCCTCTGAAGGAAGCGTTAATTGGAAAATTATGTTTGTTCGCGTAAAGTTCCGGGGAAATTTACTGGAGAGTTATTCCGGTAACGAACGTTTCAGATGAGAATCAAAAATTCCCCTCTGACTGGTTATCAGTTTCACTTAAGTTATTTCTTCACTCATCAATATGTCTTACATCACGTTTGAAATATCACAGTGATGTAGAAGCCAAGGTGTTGCTCACTGAATCCGGTTATATCAGAAGTGTGTGATATGTTATCCTCTCAGAATAGGTTTCTAGAGTCCAGGGCTTATTCCTAAGCTGTGTGTGAAGTTTCACATGTTCTCCATATAGCTGCCTGGGCTTCCTGTGGGATCGCAGTGGCGTAAGACGAATAAACACTTCAGAATGTGCGGTTATTGGAAAAATGATCAAATTTCAGAAACATGGAGACAGTACCTCCAGTTTGTTGTTGATTACTTCCCTATAACAGCACACTCCAGAGTGCTTATTATGATTGGTATATCTTTGGCCTTTAGATGACAGCTGATAGAAATTATATACAAAAAAGCATTTGCCCTTCCCACCAGAGTTTGTGAACTTCAATGATGCCACAGTCATCCGTGCCCAGGAGCCCAAGAGAGCATAACTGGCCGTGTTCTCTGGGTGTGAGGCATGGCAAACTCAATCACAGCGACACTAGCGCCAGTCTATGAGCTCATGTACAGTATGTGGAAGAGGGTGGATAGCGCTTTCCGTCGAGTTATTGTGCTGATCTTCTCTGTGATGCAGAAAACATGCGGTGGGTCGGCTTCACGTGCCTCAGAGGAAGAACGTATTAGTCTTCCACCTCCTTGGTTGGAAGCTGTCATGATAGAAGATGGCTGGCTGGTGGGTGTAAACTGGCCAAGATGAAATAATTAGGGAGAATATAGGACAATTTATATTGGAGTTATATTATAAGATATATCATAGGACTTATTATTGACCTATTTGTTCTTGAGTATTCGTATGTCAGTATGTCACATTTCTGACATATTATTACTACATCTGATGCTTATATCTGTACAGATTAAAATAGAATATTAGCTAGTATACAGGCAGCTTTTAAACATATTCAGGTTTGGTGTGACAGTTTTGTCTGATATTCTAGGTTCCTTGATATGACTCATATCTGGTGGAGATTTATGGGAGTATTGTCACCAAGAAGGGCACAAATACTGTATGTCCACTCCTGTGAACCGTAGAAGACAGCTGTCCTGTGAATGGGACAGAATTTCTACGAATTTTAGACATCGGATTGGTTTTATCGGTCACGTAGGTCCTTGGGCATGAAAAGATCAAGTCATTAAACAATTGAAGCCAAATGAAAGCCAGTTAAAAGTTAATGAGCGTTCTATAACTCTAACCTTAAATGCCCTCATTATGGAGTGATAAGAGCTACCAGTTTGATCATGTTGCGTGTTGATTCTCATGTCATTCCTGTCAACCCATAGCAGCTGGGCCCAAATTAATCAAAGGCATTGCCACTTTGTGACAGTTTCTTGGAGCGCAGCACCATCCGAAATAAACCCATGTGAGTGCAAACCGTACTGCGTGTCTGTACCTGCGAGTTCAGTGAGCGCTGCGCAAGGCATGTAAAGATACGTCATTAAAATGTTTCCCTTTTCCCTTTTAATGTAAACATCATTACTCTATCATTTCAAAGGAAGCACGAAAGCTGCTGGTTTAAAACTGGCAGTCCCCTCGTGAGACATGTGGTGTAGACCTGCGTGTTTCGACAAGCACACATCATCTTATTCACACACACACACACACACACACACACACACACACACATAAACACACAGTCCGACATAATTGCTTCCTTTTTTAATATACCCAATAAAGAAGTTAACTGCCTTATTTATATAGCACTGTTCACCTCAGATACACTTTAGTTAAATAAGCAAGTTTAAAGACATAGTAAATCAAAAATAAAACCAGTAGCAACAACCTGATAATCTGTTATTATTATTATTATTATTATTATTATTATTTCAAAAGTGTTCATTCATTTTTAATGGCGTAAACACTGTAAATCATCGCTAAAGACATACTAAAGGCATTGATTCAGTATTAAGAGTGTTATTTCGACACTTTGCATTAAGTCGGCATTAAAGGTATTAGCTCAACACTAACAATGCTAATTTATAGTAACAGTGTTACAGGCATTAATACTTACAGCGTTAATACAACACTTAAGACACTAATCGAACATTAACGCTGTTAACACTGCAGGCACTAATTCAACTGGTTCTGTTGAGCAGAAATTCTGTCAATAAAAGTGTTTATTTACTTGAAGACTACATCGTTAATTCAACACTAACAGCATTAAACACTAAAGGCACTATTAAGCAATAAAGATGCTAATTTAGCACGGACAACACGTGTTAATTCGGCACGAACACTAAAAAGTGTTCATCCGATCGTTAAGGTACTAATTTGACGGTAACGTCGCAATTTCAACAACATGTTATTTTAGTCGTGAGGTGATTTAGTGTTAATTCAACTCTGAAGATATTTTAGCACTACAACCTGAGTCGGCGCCATGATGGGGCCTCGGCGGGGCCTGGCAAGGGGCCAGCTAGGTCACTGTGCCCCCTCACCTCTTGTAAGCACCCCACCCCACCCCACCCCCGAACGCGATTTCAGCCGCTGGGACTCTGTACACCTCTTACTTCTTAAAATATTCATAATTAACGAAATATTTGTAAAAAATATTTCTGATCAGAAGGTCGTGAATTCAGACCCCAGCACCAACAAACTGCCACTGTTGGGCCCTTGAGCAGGGCCCTTAACCTCCAATCGCTCAGATGTATGAATGAGATAAATGTACGTCGCTTTGGATAAGGGCGTCTGCCAAATACCGTAATGAACTGGACCATTATGAACTGAATGAAAAGTAGAAGTCGACTAAAAAAATACTTAACGTCACGACGTACAGTCATAATCGGCCAATTCCATACACATTCACGCTGCTACTATGACAGTGAAGTAAGTCCTGTGGTTGAGACCAAACTTTACAAAGCTGACTTTGTCTAAAACATTTAACGTTGAGCTTGATCACCAATAATGGAAATTTCACAAAGAGTGGAAAGACCTCAAAGGGAAACGAATGGAAAGCTTTTCTAAAGGTAAGATCTCTTTTAGCTGTTTTTTTTTTTTTGTCTTTGTCACTAATATGTGGTTATGTGACCAGTGCTTGTCATTATTATTTACTAGAGTGCTTTATGAGTAGCCTTGCTCTTTAGCATTATCGGGTGATGACATGAGTGTGTACCTTTAACACTTAATCTTTGCTTAAAAATAGGTTTAGTAAAGTGGTATTATTATTATTATTATTATTATTATTATTATTATTATTATTATTATTATTATTATTATTGTAATAATTCTTGGCTAAGGTAATATGAAATGTGAGCCTGTCTTTACACTACTCACAACCAAAAATTAACCAGCTACCACCACCTTTAATTACTCGACGACCTTCGGGAAAGGGGTCTGATCAAACACACTGCATCTACAATTATAAGGAAAATATGTACTACTTTATTAACAGTTAATTCTTTAAAATTGTTATTATTATTAATATTATTATTTTAGTGAGGTGGGTGAGGTAGGCCCCACCCAGTGACACATCGAGGCCCCCTCGTTCCGAATGCCCTGCCGCCGACCCTGACTACCGCTGTGGATCCAACACTAAACGTTTTTTTTTTGTATATTCTGTAAAATCATGGTGAGGTTTTGTTTGTAATTGAAATTGAAAGTTGTATAGGTCAGCCAAACACTAACTACAGTATAAAAACTACAGAGCGAACAGTTGTGGCTCTGCATTAATGACAGTGTGTTTCTTCAGTGACTGTGGTGTGATTGATGAAGTATTCTTATGACGCTATAACACCAGTGTTTACGTTTTGGTGGAATGAGTTGATTTTTTGAGATGTGTTTTGTTCCCTGTACAGCATTTTTGGGAATAAAGCGAACTGTATGTTTCTGCAGAGAGGTGTGTGAAAGGTTTCTAAAAACAAATGAGCACGGTACTGGAAAATACTTTTTAGCAGTTATAAGAAGAAAAAAAAACCCCAACTGTAAACACTAAAGATATTAATTCATTCAACACTAAACATGTCAAAAAGAGAAGGTAAACAGCAAGCAGGGGAATTTGCTCTGTCTGAGCCACCGTGTCCTACAAACAGTTCCAGGAGTTTGTCTTGTGTGTCGTTTCCAAGAATGAACCTCTGAGTACACTGAGCTCTGAGGGGCGGAGCAGCAACGAGCGTTGTGTAAACTAACATAGCCTGGAGCGCCTCCGAGTACACACCTCCTCTCTCTCTCTCTCTCTCTCTCTCTCTCTCTCTCTCTCTCTCTCCCACTCTCACTCAGTTCAATTCAATTCAAAGTACTTTATTGGCATGACTGTTTACATACAATATTGCCAAAGCATCAATATAGATAAGAAAGGAGAATAAAAAACAACAACAACAACAATAATAATAATAGTAATAATAGAATAAAATCAAAATGATAATAGGAATAATAATAAAAATAGAATAAAAAAATAGTAATAATTACAAAAATAAGTAAATAAATAAATTAAAACATATTAATAAAAATGAAAAATGAAATGACAAAATGCAGGATAAAAGTATAAAGGTTACAATACTTATGTACATTAATGCTATAAATAAAATAAAACGCAATAAGGTACATTAGAAATAAGTAAATAAGCAGTACGGGTGTGTACGATTGTCCAGTGAAATGTGATCAGAATTGGTTTCTGAGCGTGTGCAAGTGCGTGACTCCGCCCCTCATTAGCACCTGCATTTGGTTTGTTTCTGATAGGTCGGAAGACTGTGTTAATAGATTAGAGAATTTTTCCAGTTGTTTTTCTCTTGTGTTCCGGAAGGTGTTACAGTGAATGAGAGTCTCACCCTCTGTCTCACCCTCACCAGTCTTACAGTGACACTCTTTCTTCCTCTGGAAGCCATGATTGTCTGCCTTTCTCTACGGCTTGGCCGTGATCACTGAGCCTGGATTGTGTTTTGTATCTCTGACGCTGAAGAGGTTTCCTACCAGCTCGTATTTTCTGTTTAGGGCCCGATATTAGTTTTTATTTTCACTTTCCCAGTGGTCCAGTTATGCATTTTTACTAGTTTGTATGATCTGGTTTATTTCTAATTTGGTTGAGTTTAGTCGAGCTGGTCTGAAACTGATTGTTAGATGTTGGTGGGTTTATGAGTTTCAGTGCCAGCTGATGAAGGGGACTGGTTTTAGGACTTAGCTCTTGGGTTTTAAAGGCTTTGTTTTGAAATGTATTAAGGGAGCTTGATTTAAGATGAGTCCAGAATTTCAGAGATGGTTTTTGAATATTTAGAAATAAGCGATATCTGGCTAATTCAGCTCTGCGTGCGTTTGTTGGTGTTCTTACCTGCACTCTCAGAAGGGTTAGACAGAATTCTGCATGGATTCTATGGGGTGTTTGTCCCAACTAGAGTAGTTGTCCAGACAGATCAGGCCCCACACTTCACACCCATAAACAACTATAGGCATAATAATGCTAATCCCAGTATACAGACCACTTCTGAAATGTGCCAAACCAGTTGTGAAACAGGTGAGAACCTGGTCTGAGGGAGCCGTCTCAGCACTTCAGGACTGCTTTGAGCACACAGACTGGAATAGGTTCAGAGAGTCTGCTACATACTACAGCACAGACTTGGAGGAACAGCATCAGTGACCGGCTACATCAGCAAATGCATAGATGATGTCATTTTCTTCAAGACCATCACCACACGTGCAAACCAGAAACCGTGGATGACTGCTGAAGTGCGATTGCTGCTGAAAAGCCAAGGGCACAGCGAGGGCCAATCTGTCCCAGGCTATCAGAGAGGCAAAGAGCAACTACGCAGAAAGAATCCACAGTCACTTCACAAACACCAAAGGCACAAAGTGTGTGTGTCAAGGCATTCAGGCCATCACAGACTACAAAGCTACAACACCTGTTTGTGATGATGACACCTCGCTCCCAGATACCCTGAATGATTTCTACGCATGGTTTAAACCACCCCTACTCCCACAGACCAAGTACTTCGTCAGACACCGCTCCCGGTGGCAAGTTAGCGCCTTGCATGGCAGCTCTGCTACCATTGGTGTGTGAGTGTGTGTGTGTGTGTGTGAATGGGTGAATGAGACACAGTGTAAAGTGCTTTGGATAAAAGCGCTATATAAGACCATTTACCATTTACACTCCATCAAGACCTCATCCAACAACCGCTGCATTCGCAAAGCCATCCGTATTGCGTACGACCCCCTCACCCTTTTCATGGACTATTCACCTTCCTGCCATCTGGCAGAAGCTACAGGAGCATCTGTGCCACCACCAGCAGACTCCGCAACAGTCCATGTAAACAGTGCGTTTACATGGACAACAATAATCCACTCTTAACCCGATTAAGACGATACTCTGATTAAGAAACTGGCATGTAAACAGCCATTTTTAATTACCTTAATCCGATTAAGGTCACACTCGAAGTAAACACAAATGGAATTAAGACGTGTAGTATTTCCTGTTTGAGTTGCATTATCGACGTGCGTTACAGACGTGTACACACCTTAATCACACTATTAACATCGTGTGAGAGTTTTCACCGCATTTTGCGACAGGACACGTACACACACGGCAGCGCTCGACCGTCTGACGGCAAAAAAGAGAACACGGCTGCGTCCCAAACCGCGTACTTGCCTACTATAGGCCTGTAGTAGGTGAAATACATGTATGTTGGCTACTATATAGACGGTAAATACGCGGTTTGGGATGCAGCCCACGGCTTCAAGCGGCTGTCTATTTGCACGTACAGCATGATAAATAATTAAGCGTTCGTAAAAAAAAATTAAATAAAAGCACTCAAAACTGGCGTGGCGCGGTGACGTAATGACATGTGCTGTTAATCGAACTATGTTCTATAACATGTAAAACAGGAACATGGAAGGAATATTCTAAAAGCGACTCATGTAAACACCTTAATCAGAATATTGTCTTATTCAGAAAAAGGTCGATAATTAGATTACTGCTGTCCATGTAAATGTAGTCATAGTCTTCCCTGAGCCAGTCAGATTACTCAAAACCCTGCTGCCTCGCAACACTCACCTGGGCTATTCGAACACCTACCCCGGTAAGACTCATACCACTGCACACACACTATCCCAGTATGACTCAGAACTACTGCACATTGCACTATACATACAGTAGCTTGGACTACTTGGAGTAACTTGTTTTTGCTGGAGTATTGCTGCTATACTTGTGCTGCTATAGTCCATGTTTACAATTACAGTCCATGTCTTGTGTATTTACTGTCCTGTGTATTTATTGTGTTGCACTCGTCTCACACTGTCGTCTGTTTGCACTTTATGTAGTCTTGCGTACTATTCCGTGTTGCACCATGGTCCTGAAGAAGCGCCATTTTATTCCGATGTGTACGAGCTATATACAGGAATGACAATGAAAACCCACTTGACATGACTTGACTCGACTTGATAATACTGTCAAAAGTTTTGCACCAGATTGTGACGGGGATGTCTACTTGGGTAAATTTCCCTTTGATAGCATAGAAAGCTCTTCTTGTTATCTCTTTTAATGCTTCGCTGCCAGAACGAAGTCACCTGGAGCGCTGATTTTTAAGCCGAGGTAGTCATAATGTAGAGTGTGTTCTAGGGTAGTGTTTTCCAGAGGGAAAAACTTGTGCCTGGTTTCCTGTAATCTTGCTTTTTTTTGTGTGTGGAAAATCATTATTTTAGTTTTTGTTTGATTGACTGTCAGGGCCCAGTTGTGACAGTAGTTCTCCAGCAGGTCCAGATACACTCTGTCTCTCTCACTCACACTGTCTCGGTCTTTCTCTCTCTCTCTCACTCACGCTGTCTCTGTCTGTCAATTCAATCCAACAGTGATTTATTGTCACGAATGTTGCATGTCACATTATTGCCAAAGCAAGTATATAAATTAACAGATTGTACTGATTGCCTGTCTCTCTCAGTCTCTCTATGTATCTGTGTCTCTCTCTCTCATGCTTTCTCTCTCTATCTCTCTCTCTCTCTCTCTCTCACACACACACACACACACACATACTTGCTTTCTGTCTATCTCTCTATCTCTCAGTCAAATTCTCTCTCTATCTCTCTCTCTCTCTCTCTCTCTCTCTCTCTCTCTCACTCACACACACACACACACACACACACTGCCCCTCACATTTTAAATTTACAAGCCCTTCGCACGCGCATCCACTGATGAGGCAAGACGACGCCTGTTTTTTTGTTGTTTTTTTTTTTAAAATAAAGGAGTGGTGGGTAAAAGGGTTAAAAGGTTAAAGGTCATGCCTGCAGGTGTGATGTTAGCTCTGTTGCGTGAGGACGCTGCTGTACTTCAGGGCCTCTAAATGAGCCCTAATAATAAGTCCTCGTTATTCAGCCCCAGCGGCGCTGTCACGACCCACAGCTGTGGCGTCACTGAGGTGCTCACGATCTCGCGTGCTACCACACCTGCCGTGGCTTGTCAGACGCTAATTGATCGTGTTGTTTTTGATCATTAATCAAGATCTTATATATATATATATATATATAAAAAGTTAATGATAATGTTCAATCAAAAGTTAAATAACATAAGGTTGATCCAATACAAAACAATTCATTTAACAGTGCAGTTTTGTTGAGTAGTTTTATACTGTAGTTTAGCTCAAATGATGACAAATACTAATGTTGGGCTATTTATTTATTCATTTATTGTTGTTTTACAACTCCTTAACTGGGTTAAGTGTGTTGGGTGAGGTAGCAGGATCGGTGTGACACAAATTGGGTTGATAATGGGTTGACAACACAGCAAAGGGAACCTGAAAGGCAAGATGTCCCAAGATTCATTTTTTAGAATTTTCCACTGCACCATTCAATCCAGAACATCGAGCAGAGTAAAAAGTCTCATTAAAACAGTTGTGTATGCAAGAAATGTAAGGTTTGGGTGACATTTTACTTCATTTAGAAATTTCGTTGACCTGATATTTCTGTAGACATTATGTATGGACAAACTTGTCTAACCGGTAGTTTAGCCTGATAGGCATTACCCTGCTGACAGTAAGTAAGTGTAAAAAGTTAGCTGCTTGTAATAAATAAAACAAATGAGTATTTTTCATAAGAAATAAACAGTTTGAGACACGTTTACCTCACACCTCCAGGGTTGGGGGTTTGATTCACGTCACTGCATTGCGTGGGCGGAGTTTGCATGTTCTCCCCGTGTTCCTCCGGGTACTCCGGTTTCCTCCCCCAGTCCAAAGACATGCACGGTAGGATGATTGGCGTGTCCAAAGTGTCCGTAGTGTATGAACGGGTGTGTGAGTGTGTATGTGATTGTGCCCTGCGATGGATTGGCACCCCGTCCATGGTGTACCCCGCCTCGTCCCCCGTGCTCCCTGGGATAGGCTCCAGGTTCCCCGCGACCCTGTAGGATAAGCGCTATTCAAAATGGATGGATGGGTGGAGACTATTTTTAGTATGTTCTTAAAATTTTAGTATATAACATTTATTTTAGATGCGTTGTAACTAGAGATGGCACGATATTATTATTATTTTTTCTTTTCTGATGCCGATACTGAAACTTTAAGCATCAGCCGATATCCAAACCCGACTGATATTTTTTTCGTTAAAAAGAATTTAAGATTTAATGATAATTTTTTCGGAGTTACACAAAACCACAGCTTTCACTCAAAAATCACTTATAAATATAATAAAGTTGAAAGTGTAATTATATGTAATTAAAGTACAGTTCTCCCCCCAGAAAACTTTTCTAAATCCGATTAAAATGTTTTCCATTTGTTACAGGATTGAATCAAATTCTTTTCCGTCATACTGCATCCACTGTTTTGTTTGTTTGTTTGTTTGTTTGTTTGTTTTTGCTGGAATTGGCCCAATACTGATCCAGATCTATGCCATCTCTAATCATAATTGCTATTTTCACAGGAATACGACTCCATCCCACACTGCCTTGGACCTCAGTTATTCCCGGGATCTTATATAAGTTTCTATTTACACCCTGCACATAAAATTACCCACAGACAATCACACAAAGTTTGGGAAAAGATAGATTTCAAACTCCAGACCATTAGAAAACAACATAATATGTTATATACAGTTGCAATCGAGATTATTCATATTATTCATCGCAAATCAGGTTAACTGTCAAAAGGGACAGACTTTCAGCCGGTTGAAACGAACGAATCAAACGAAAGCGATTGAGATAGTTCAACACGACGAACGCTTCAAGTGGTTTCTGAAAATGCAACTTATAATGATTTCTCCAGTCGCAGAATTATTCACCCCCTTTATGCCAAGCATCTTTAGTACTTTTGCTGTTATGACCTGCTGCAAATGAGATGCAGAGCTGTGCATCTCGTTTAAGGAAGGTCAGAACAGTAAAAGCGTGCTCTACTGAGTACTAAAGATGCTTTCCATGAAGGGGGTTGAATAGTTTAGAAACTGGAGAAATCATTATAAGTTGCATTTTTCAGTTGAATTCATTGAAACCACTTGAAGCGTTCGTCGTGCTGAACTATCTCAATCGCGTTCGTTTGACGTGTTCACTGCAAACGGTCGAAAGTCCGTCCATTTTGACAATAAACCGGATTTGTAACGGTGGTTAAATCGTTTTGATTGCAACTGTACATATGTTGCTGCTATTTAGGAGTACTACACGGTACTACAGTGATATCTAAGGTCTAATTATGTTCCTTAAATGAGTTTGAAACGCACGAAACATCCTTAAGACCTCTAATAAGAGGCTACAGAATACCTACCCTTAAGGCAACGACCCGAGCGACGAGCATTTGTACCGTGTGATGAAAGCTACAAGTGCGTGAGGAAGTGTGCGCATGAAAGAAAATCCAATCAAAGAACAGGGAATGAACATTTTCATTAACATTTGAAGCTCCTCCGTGAGAGGAGTATATGAGTATATGATAGCATTGGAGTGAGGCGTGTGTGTGTGTTTGTGTGTGTGTGTGTGTGTGTGTGTGTTTGTTTTTTCCTGCCTGAGGCGTTGTGCTCCAGATTTGAGAATGAGTTGGCGTGTGAAGACAGCGTGTCTCTGCACACCACGCCTGCACCTGTCAGGTTTTGTGCAGCATGCCTATGTTTCGTGCGGACCAGTGATGGGCTGAGAGAGAGAGAGAGAGAGAGAGAGAGAGAGAGAGAGAGAGAGAGAGAGAGAGAGAGAGAGAGAGCATAGCTGAGTTGCATGTGTATGTTGCTTTCGGTACACACACACACAGCTGCATACCTGAGTGTGACACACACCTGGGACTTAACTAATGCCTTTAGTGGCCCTGGAGACAGGGCGAAATATTTACATGGACACTCGTTCTCGCTTTCAAGCAAGTTATCCTAAAAACAAAGAGTGCAAGGCATCTCTCAGGCAGGGTGAAGACTGTGATAGTTTCGCTGTAATTATTGTACAATGCAGTCTGATGGTTTCAGATGTTTAACACCGTTCCTGTCTCAGACAGGATCGCACGCTGACAGGAAGCTGAACGCATGAATTCCTGCTTAATGTGAATTCCTACTTTTTTTTTTTTTTAATTGCTTTTTAGCTTTATCGCTCTTTTAAAAGCCGTACTTAAAAGTCAAATTCCAAATTTTCACTGCCTTGTAACGATTCAATTCATAAATAAATGAACGGATAAACAAACAAACAAGCGAGCAAACAAACAAATAATTAAATAGCATTTAATACATCAAACATTCTTTGAAAAATAGTGAATAAAACGATTAATTTCACAGAATAACATTCATTTCCATAAACATTAGATGTATGACATTGCCGTACCATACCAATTTTACTTCTGTTGTATTCTACAAAGGTGTTTACTGTATAGTAATTTAAAAAAAATAAATAAATAAATGTAATAATAAACATAAACTCTGTGGCATTTTGCATTACATCAATAAAATATACATATTGGCACCCTTATATAGTAAATATGAGCAAAAATACTCCGCTCTCATGGATCTCAAACAATTGCAAACACAACACAGTTTTATATTAAAAAAATCTTTGTTAAATGTAGGTGTGCAACAATTATTGGCACCCTTGTAGTCAATACTTTGTGCTAAGTCCCTTTGCCAAGATGACAGCTCGGAGTCTTCTCCTATAACGCCTGATGAGGTTGGAGAATACATGGGAAGGGATCTGAGACCGTTCCTCCATACAGAATCTCTCCGGATCCTTCACATATCAATATTACTTGAGGGCACTGTATGATACCGCTTAAAAACACACACACACACACACAAAACTATAGCATTGCTGCATTATTGCAATATTATTTTATGACATTAATTCATGAACGCAGTTTTCACCCTTCCTTCTAGGCAAATCCACATGGAAAGTCATTTTCTTTTCTTTTTTTTTTTTTTTTTTTGTGGCGGGTTTTAGACAACACACCAAAATTAAAGGTGCTGTCAAATCCTTGAGAAAATACCGATTGTTGTTACATATTTTTATCCAGCGAAATACACCCGATCTTAAAGGAAGATTTCGTTTAAGCTATATATTGTAGTTCAGAGTAGGCCACACCCCTACACCTCTAAAGCCTGAGATCCTGTAAAGCTGTTTATCTCACGCAAATGATTCATCTTTTCAGCTAATTACCAACTCCACATACACGATGAAACACTAAACCTTAAGAGGCCTTAACACTCAACACACACTTATCAGTAATCACCGCTCATCTGAATCAGATAAAATAGCCAAATAACACTAACTTTACTCTCCTAAAGAGTCTACAGGCTTGTTCGATAAATTTTTTTTTAAAATAGTGCTTTGGTCTTCACTTATTGAGGGCTAAATCAGACTATGAATATATAACAAACAAATTAGCAATACATTGCATTACATATAAGTATGTATATCAAATGTTCAAATTTAAAGCGGTCGTATTGGGCACAGTTCATCAGTATCACTCACAAGTTCATATTTTTCCCTAAGATTCCATTAAATTCCATTTAAACACCTCATTTCTCCAGATTGACGTGCACACACGCCAGCAGGAAAAAAAACAAACAAACAACAACATCACGTTTGTTTCACCTTTTTTCAGGTCACAAGAGTTTGTGCTTTCCGGGTTCTTAGTAACATGAAAAGCTGCATTTTTTCTTTATCTTCGGGAGAGACTGAAGAAGAAGAAGAGAAGAAGAAGATGAAGAAGAGAAGAAGAAGAAGAAGAAGAAGAGATTCTGGCTGGGGAACGACGTCAGTGATAACAGGAATTAACTTGTTTTGAGGACGTTCCACAACAACGAGTGGCTGAAACATCTGGAACGTCTTTCTGTAATAAATAAAAATCGCAATGCTGTCGTGCAAGACGAATAAAACTCTTCGGGACGTGTTGATATCAGAAAGTAATCGGCTCCGTACTCTCGTACTCTCGTACTCTCGTACTCGGCCGTATGTCGGTGTCTCCTCTCTAGTGGCGACTGAATAACATCCAACACTACTCAATTCATTTTTAATTTGATGTCATCTCCCTGCATATATAGATATATACATATACGTATACAGTGCATGGAAAAACAATTCAGCATGCACACTAGATACACATTGCAAATAGTTAAGGAATGATCCCTTGTCAGCCGTTATTAGCTGTGAGATATATTCTGTCATGTGCATCTTAATAGTCTTGTCCCTGGTAATATCAGTATTGGGTTATTTTTCAGTCAAATGTGGCATTTATACACAAGTACATATATGAGTGCACTCAAGGTGTGTATGAACGGTTGAGAAGCAGCCATGCATTTAAGGGTTAATGAATTAAAACGGAGATGTCAAACCTTCGGCCCTCTGAAGAGATTTAGAAACCATTTCTACGTTAAAATCGTCTTTGTGGAGTGTCATTGCATGGAAAGATTCAGAGGGGAGAAAGCTAGTCCTTGTTATTCCACTAGGGGGCAAAGTAGAGTTATATCCTTCCAGGAACAGGTGGATTGATACTGAGGTCATGTGCCACTCAAATTGCACACAGGTAGACTCCACTCAGCTACTTATGTGACTTGTGATGGTAATTGGTGGCACCAGAGCTAATTTAGTAGTTTGGAAGCTCATGCAGTAGCTTTATTCTTTTTGCAGTATTGCTGAGGTACTAGCTATTTCAATTCAGTTCAATTCAACTTTATTTGTATGGCGCTTTTTACGACGGACGTCGTCTCAAAGCAGCTTTACAGAAACATATAAACACAGGATAGAGATTTTAAGTGTGTGAATTTACCTCTATTGTGCGAGACGGTGGTGACGGTGGCGAGGGAAAATCTCCCTAAGATGGAAGGGAGGAGGAAACCTCGAGAGGAACCAGACTCAGAAGGGAACCCGTCCTCATCTGGGTCACGACGGATATCATCATATTGCGTGTTCTAGTTAAAGGACGGGTGACATGTTCTCGTGTTTTGAGGCTTATCTATAAAACCCTCATAGGTATTTTGAGATAAGTGCTCGGTGTTTAGGTCTGGCAGAACGCGAGAGCTTCCTTCTCTGTCCATACTCTCACAAACAATATACAATACAACCGATTCTATTGGAATGAAAGAGTGATATTTATCTCTGTCGTCAATCTAGACGGAGGCTATCTCATGCCGAAAGGCACGTAAGATGCGAGCTGTCCACCCTGACCCCGAGTGCCTGCACTGATATAACAACTGATTTTGTGACTAAGGGAATCCTAAACATGAGAAGGACCTGATCATAGATCTCTTAGTCTGTGCTCTCGTCTCATTTTTTTTTATTTTTATTTTTTTTAAATTCTAAACTATCGGCTCAGATCAGGACTACGTGCATTGTTCAGTTTATTTTTACTGCTGATTTAATCCCGGTATAAATATACGCTGTATGACGTACAGTACTAAGCTAAGCTGTCCTGATTTGACCTTCGTATCATGTCTAATTATGTGTGAGAGATGCCATGTTTGGATTTGACTTGAACACAAGTATGCACAAAGAAAAGAGATGATTGACAAACTAACATAACCTCAAGAGACTCTCCCAGATTTCGTGTAACCATAAAAACAAAGCTCACGAATTTGTAGTCACGGCCTATTCCTCTGTAGAATAGTGTGTGGGGCGTGTTTTTATATCTTTGCGGGTACTAAGGATGGGAACTTCGGACGGTTTTGACCTTGTAGGACATGTGACGGATCCTCATGAGGAAAGCATCTACTGCTATTTTTTTTAAAAATTAAAAACGTTTTGTTTGATGGGGTCATTAGGATTAGATTTAGATGTTGCATAGCATCAATTAACAGCATTATGTCAGTTGAAGGTCCTGACAAGGATAGTAAGAGATATGTGTGTGTGCGTGTGTTTGTTCTACATGCGTGCCTGTGCTGTGTTCGTGGGTCTTCACGTGTGTGTGGGTGTGTAATCATTACCCTTCCCGATCTCTCATATCATCAGTAGTGGAATGTATTCAGTCATCGAGGAAGCGCGTTCTTGGCTTTAGTCCATCTCTAGTTCGGCTTTATCGCGCTTCAGGAAACACAGCCGTCTCCTGCTGCTAAAGGCCTCCGATGCCAACAGGAGCTCATATTCAGTCCGTGTAAACCGCACACACACACGCATACAAATTACAAACATGAAATCAACACCAGTCTGCAGAGAAAATGCCAGCGCTGTTTGATCCTGTCCTCAGATTCCATCTCATATACAATTTTAGGCCTGATTTCCAAGTAAAGGAAGTGGAGGGAGAATTTAATTAGCCGCATTCCTGTTCTTGGAAACAAGGATATTTTCCAAAAGATAATGTCACGAAAACCTTTTCAGCGGTGTACAGTTACTACACGACAAGCAATAAGGAACCCTCATATAACAACTCTGCATTAGCGGATAACGTGCTAGCTCACACAGAGCTCAAATACAAATATGACCTCTAGCGATATGTTGCAGCCGGCCTCGTTTACCCGACTTTCGTTACGCCATTAACCGGATACGACACTTTAAACAAACTCGTAGTTTTGTGTTCGAAAGCAAAAGTATGCTATAACGGAGCCCAAAAAGACATCAAGGCCCGAATAAATAAATAAAGCAAGAGCAGCTTTGACCAGACTCGGAACCATCTGGAAGTCTAAACAGCTAAGCCTCGGAACAGAGATCAAACTTTACAACAGCAATGCTAAATCAGTGCTTCTGTATGCCTCCGAATGTCGGAGAAGGGTGAAAATGGGCAAGTTAGATGCCTTCCGTAACATAACAGCTGCCTTAGGAAGATCTGTAACATCTACTGGCGCAATACCATCTCAAATGTACAAAAAGACAAGATCTAAGAACACATCTCAGGAGATACTCCGATTAAGATGGCTCGGACATGTACTCGGGATACATAAAGGGGCTTTGTGTTGGACACCACCTGGCAAGCGCAAATGAGGCAGACCAAGAACAAGATGGCGGCAGACAGTGGCGACCAAGCCGGAAGAAATGGGGCTCTCACGGGGAGAAGCACAGTTCACAGCTCAGGACAGACCTCGATGGAGAGAGCTAGTAGCGGCATTATGTCTGACACGGGACGAAGAGGATTAAGTAAGTAAGTAAGCACAGCAGCTGTTTTATTTCCTTGGTTCTGAATGCTTTAATAAACGTACGGATCGATTCAACAACCAGAGAGTCCAATCACTCTTATTCGGAAGGTCTAGTATTCAAACGAGATGAAAAGCCGTCTTCTGATCTGCTGTCGTAGGAAATGGTAAGAATCCTCAAAGTGGAATCCTAAGGGATAAAACACTTCCTGGTGTGCTGTTATAGAAAAATAATCAGCGACGGGGTGCTGTGATGAACCCTGAAGTCAACACACATTGAAGTGTTTTATTCCAGTTACAGCATAGCAATTCGCCAATGTTTACCGTTTTTATTTATTAAATCAAGCCTTTTTGATCCGGCTTTAGTTACATTGAATGTTACGGAGTATCTGCGAATCCTGTTACGTTACAGCAACTCTAAACAGTCATCTACTCACTTTATCTTCACCTTAATCAAATCAAAAAAAAAAACTTACAGCTTGTCATTTTACGGAGAAACCGGAAAGCGTAAAAACTCCTCTGTCCCGAACGGTCGAAAAGCGTCTGGCACCGGAGACTCCTTCCACAAGTGTCTCCTTACACCATATCACCATGTCGCCATATCGACAAATTCTCTTCATTAAATAACATTTGAATTATTCGCTTATTATTAGATTATTACTACGTCCACAACTCAAAAAATCCCTGCGATTGAGTTGTTACTATAGAAATGATCATGTACTGGAATGATCGCGTTAATATAAACCTGGGATTTGTCTTGCTGTGAAAAATCTTAATCGACACCTTCTGACCAATCAGAATCAAGAACTAAACAGTGGGTTCTGCGGATGGACCGTGCTCTCTAATGTATAATTGTATATACGGTATACTGTAGTTGTTTAACGCATTGTCTGCAGCACACTTCTCTCGGGTCTCCCAGGCAGCTCCATCAAAACCCTTTCAGATGATTCAGAATGATGCAGCAGCACGCCTCGTCTTCAACCAGCCCACGATATCCCACGTCACACCCCTCTTCATCTCCCTCCACTGACTTCCTGTGGCCGCCCGAATCGAATTCAAGGCCTGGTGATGCTCACCTATAAGACCTTGTCTGGATCAGCACCCTCCTACCTCAACTCTCTCCTGAAGGCCTACGTTCCATCACGCGATCTGAGATCGATTAACGCCCGACGCTTAGTAGTGCCTACTCGGCGTGGCTCGAGGTCCCTTTCCAGAACCTTCACACTGACCGTCCCTCAGTCGTGGAATGAACTTCCAGCATCAATCCGGACCGCAGAATCCGTCACTATCTTCACAAAACGGCTAAAGACCCACCTCTTCCGTGAACACCCAACTAACCCCTAAAACTCCAACCCCACATTATCCTAATAATGGGTCTCTAGCTGCGAAAACGTTTGACGCCCCATGAACCAACAAACCAAGATGATTTATCTCCACGAACCTCGGCAAAATTGTCATATAGTTGAAGGTTATTATGCTGCACCCTACAGAATGACATCCATGAGAAGACACGTCCAAAGTGAGACAACAATAGAGCGTTTTAATCACCGCGGCGCTTTTTCCCGACACATGTCCGACACACGAGACGGCAGACTGCTGACTAGCCGCGGCACCTCGGGAGATAATTACACGTTTATTGTGTGTGATTGTGACTTATACACAATAGTCACACGAGCTAGAGGACTCGCTGACTCGCTGTCAAACACTGCAACTCATTCAGCACTGAGATCACACTGTACAGCGTAACTACAGTGACATGAGTGATATTTGAACTCGTCTGACCCTTCGTAGCATCGCATAAACTTGTTTCACCTGTGTTTTCTGCCGCCGCACGTGAGGAAAGGAAGACCTGTGGTTGCCCTAGTCGCTCACAAAGAGTTTATTTCCCAGACTCCGAGTGTAGATTTGTACATAAGAGCTGCTGTGCGAGTCTCATCCCATGATTCACAACCTGCTCATACCTTTCAACACACTCGGTGCCGTTTGACTTTACAGTACAGAGTCGAGGGAGACGAATGATTCGTATTCACACTGTCCGGCGTCACCCAGGAGAGGTTTTTCAACGTCTCAAGACGTTCTTCTTCTTCTTCTTCACATCATCGGAGAGAATTTTTTCCCTCTTCACCACTGTCGCCTCTCACTTGCTCATTGGTGATTTAAACGAACGTCCGGATTTCTGCAAAGCTGCTTCGTGACCGTGTCTATTGATAAAAGCAGTCGAGCTGAATCGACTTCTGAGACACAGCGTTGACACGTCAGCTGTCGATGCTACAAAAACACAGCCGTCCGACACGTGAGATGGTAGACAGTAGACCAGCCGTGACTTCCTGTCACGACTTCTCGTCACACGAGGGTATAAAAGGAAGCAGATTTCACTTTGGACCCAGAACGATGTAGCTGAACAGAAGTCCTTGGTGAAAACACACCACGGACGATTGATACCACGATATAATATTCATATTCGGATCATTCATTGAATCATGGCTTTGTAGTATAGTATTATTGACTGACTCCATATATATATATAATTATTTTGACATTTTTGGCAGATGCCCTTATCCAGAGCGACTTACATTTATCTCATTTATACAACTGAGCAATTAAGGGTTAAGGGCCTCGCTCAAGGGCCCAACAGTGGTAGCTTGGCAATGCTGGGGCTTGAACTCCGGACCTTCTGATCAGTAACCCAGAACCATTAACTTCTCCATAACGTTACCCATTTTTGTGTGAATGTTAAAAATAGCTTTAATTAGGACGCCTTTATATGGCTAGCAAAACTCGAGTAGAGCTTCTGTATAATATTCCTTGTAAAATATCTCCGACTGTATCTCTATTACGTACTCAATTTCAAAATAGGACACACCTCCTAACTAGCTCGCTAGCGAGTTACTAACTAGCTAACTAGCTAGCACAGTGACGTAATAACGTGATGTTAGCCGTAGCTTGCAAACCGTTTAAAATGTTATCGCGTCGTGTGTGCGCAGACTGGAAATTCATCCGTTCTGTAAAACGAATCGTATCACGTTAGACTGAATCCCGTCACTCGATATGCCGTGCGATGCCGTGACTTTCGAGCCGCCACGACGGAGCGATCCGTGTGTAATAATGCCTTTTCAGAGACGTGACATAGTTTCAGGCGTGTTTGCTCATACTTTGTTCCCATGACAACATGACAACACTGTGGTAGCTGTACAGAGAAGGGTGTGTTAGACAGGACATGGACTTTCCAAACATACGCTTGTTGAGCGTGCATATTTGTGTGTTTGTGTTACTAGTGCGCTGCGATTGTAGGCCACATGCGTTTGAAAACTGGCCGTGCGTGTGACTGTCCAGGATTTATAATCATGCCGCAGAACAAAAACGATGCACGGGAGAAACATGCAGAGAATTTACACGCAGAATACAGAAGTCAATAAACAAACTGGTATTTAATTACCAGCTGGAGGCCTGCTTTCCTTTCCAGTACACAGTTTCATCATAAAGGTTATCATTTTCTCATGAAATGATTCCGGTTGCTTCAAGGACAAAAGGGGGCAAATAGGATGAATAATGAATAACATTGCCTTTATTCTATATTGCGAACCACACAAGAATCTCCCATCGTTACGAGCTGCAACATTGCACAGCTGAAAATTTTGTGTGTTTTTTTTCAGGGTTTGAATCTAGCTCGAAGTAGGAAAGTTAGGAAGGGAAAACGCTAAACTGTGTCTGGATGCGAAAGCCATTTGGGAAGCACTGTGTAGAAATTGATACGATTAGACAAAGTCCAAGTCTCTCTTTAAATTGTTCTACTAACTAATGTGGGTCAGTGTAAATGAGTGATGACATTTCTAGATCTGAATTGTAAATGTATTTTTTTTTAAAAACTTCCTTGGCTATAATGAGATTATTCGACTTAACAAAAAAAATCTGATTTCAGTTTGAATTCTGACATAAAATAATGTTCAGTGTTAGTGGTGAGACATATCTACTTTCTGTATTTTGTCTCCCTCTGCTGGTGAAACATGACAAGCTCACTCAGAACGTTTCAGTTTTAGTATTAATAATACATTCATCCATCCATTTTCCATAAATCTTATCCTACACAGGGTCACGGTGGAGCCTGCAGCACATCCCAGGGAACTCGTGGCACAAGGCGAGGGACACCCTGGACGGGGTGCGAACCCAACACCGGGCACAATCACACACGACAGACAATTTGGAAATGCCCATCAGGCTACACATGTCTGTGGACCCGGGGGAGGAAACCGGAGGACCCGGAGTTTGCATGGGGAGAGGTGGGATTTGCACATACAGGGCAGAGGTGGGATTTCAAACCCCCCAAGTGCTATAAGCCTGAATGATGATGATGATGATGATGAGGATGATGTGACGTACACAAGTCATACAACGCGCTGGAGACAGGAAAAAGCTCACATCACATTCATTTCATGTACCGTACTGAGCAAAAGTCTTAGGCACGCTATTTATTTACTACAAACTTTGTTATAGATATTTTTCTTTGATGACTTCTATATTATCGAGTCAGTACACAAAACATTTTCATTTCCCAAACATTCATTTTCCAGCACAGAACGAAATGTTCATCAGTAAAGAAAACAGCATATTAAGTGGAAAGAGACATTTTTCAGACAAAAAAAAAAAAAAAAACCCACAGTGATTGCTGATGGATTTCGCTGGAGAAATAAGAAGCGAGTGTGACAGTCAAAGTCTCCAGAAGAAGCGTGTCTGGTTCTGCAAGATGCTCGATAACATGTACAGCTCATTTCCTTATAAAACTGCACTAACTCTACCGGAGACTACTCTTTTTATTTATTTATTTTTTTATTTTGACAGAAAGTCACATTTAATCTCAGTATTTTGAAGGCATCTTTGCTGTACAGCATTTCTTTGCATGTGCCTAAAACGTTTGCACAGTACTGTACATTCCTGTACCTTTATTTATTTATTTATTTATTTATTTATTTATTTATTTTAAGAGAATGGCAGTATTGGACAGGTCGTAGATTGTTCAAGACTTCTGTGACGCTTCAGGAGAAAAACGATCAGTTAACATTAAAGGTAAAAGGCGGTGCTTAGATGATCAACTACTCCACTGTTGAATTCTCGATTCTGATTGGTCAGAAGGTGTCGATTAATTTCCCATAACAGCAACTCTGACTGTAGTTCCCGCCGCCAGGCAAATCATGTTGATATCAATGCACTCGTTCTGATCATTTTTACCCTTAAACAGATTATGAAAAGGTGTGTAATTGTGGTATGTGTTATGGTGAAGTTTTCTGTAAGGAGATGTTTCTTTAACTCTTTTTTATTTTTTTGGAAGGAGCGTCCAGTTTCAGAGCTTTGTACCATAATAGTCAGGGGTCAAGCTGTAACTTTAAGTTTGCCAAAAGTCTTCAGTCTGATCTCGTATTATAAGAGAGACTGCCGAAGGAACGACTGTATATAGTACTGTAGCTGCTTTTATAATGTAAGTGATAACAGGAACTAGCTTGTTTCAGGGACGTTCCACAACAATAAACATAACTCTAAATGGATAAAAAAAAAAGCACAAAATGTAATATTGTAAAAAAATTTTTTTAAAAATTGCAATCGAGGGCAAACTGCTGTGGTATAAAAGGGAATAAAACGTCAGAATAATCCTCTTTAGGGTGGTGAGAATGACTCCACTTCACATCAACCCACATCACACTGATTATTTTCCTACAATGGAACACCACTAGCATAACTGATTCATCCTGTACATGTACCAAATGCATGTGTTAGTTTGTGGTTTGAGATTAAAGTGCACCTGTTATGGTTTTTCAAATATTCCCTTTCATGTCGTGTGTTATATATGTCGCTGTTTGCGAATGTAAAACGTCTGCAAAGTTTCAAAAATCAAAGCGCACGACAAACGGAGTTATCGACTCCCAAAAGAAGGAATCGATTCTGAACAGCTGAATCGAGTCGTTAGTGATTCCAGACTTCACTTCCTGTACTAACCTACGTCGGTTTGTAACAATAAACCCCGCCTCTGGTCTTCATCGTGTGCTCGCTGACAGCGGTAGACCAATCACAACAGACTGCGACATTTGACCAATCAGAGCAGAGTATGTTTAGAGCGAATCCTTTAGAATCATTGAACGAGTCGTTTGTGACACTGGGGGGAAAAAAGGTAACGCTGCAGTTTAAATGTTGAGCACGTTAAAGTGTTTTTTGTCCTCGGATGCGTGTAAATCTATCGTACGAGACCGTTAAAACTAAATTAGGCTCGTTTCAAAACCATAATAGGTGCGCTTTAAGTGATTTATTTCTCTCTCTGCTCTTGCTCTCTCTCCATCATTCGAGCCCCAAAGCAAAGCTGATGTTCAGGGTTATCATCGCCGTCTGCACACTGACGGAGAGACAGCTGCTTGATTTGTCCAAAGTTTCAGTACTGAAGACGGCCAGCTTCGGTTTCATGTCCTTTATTGTGACTCTCACTGTGCCACGCCTTCACATCCGTCATGTATTCAGCACTTTCTCGTCCTGTCCTGAACCCGAGTCTTTAAACTCCGCCTCCACCATGGCGTCTGGGGGGGTGTCCAGTAAGAAGTCTGTCCTCTTTCCAAACACTTTGTCTTGCAGCTCGATGATGTCGTGACGGATGTCTGCCATCATCAGTAGGAGGAAGTCGAAAGATCCCGGAGGTCCCTAAAACGGAGATGGACAGGAAGTGTGTGGGATATAAATGACATAATATCGACATCAATCACCACAAACGACGACGACCACTTCGATCCGTTCCTTCCATCGCGTTTCGAGCCTGTTTTCGTTGGCCGCAACTGCTTTCCGTTTACTTCCTGTCTGATTCGCATCCAAAAAAGTGTGTAAAAAAAACGTAAATAAAAACAGAACGCGGTGATTTGCAAAGCTCATAAACACGTGTGTTATTCACAGTAGAACACACACAACATGCCAAATGTTTAAACTGAGGAAATGTAGAAAGAAGGTCGATTTGAATCCCATGGCCGTAACACGTTTCAAAACATTTGGGACGGGGGGGGGGGGGGGGTTGACGAAAGGCTGGAAAAGTACGTGTTAGTAAAAAAGAAACAGCTTATTAGTGGGTCATTAGTTTGG
>NC_071284.1:31516046-31523546 GCF_001660625.3 Ictalurus punctatus
CCATCTAAAACAAGTTGACTCACCATGCTTTTGAGTTTATTGTTACTTTTGGGGGGAAAGAAATTCTTGCCTCTAGCATGATTTAGCACCTTAGTGTGTAGTTTAGCTTTGCTAAAAAGCACTCCAGGAAAATTGAAATGAAAGGGTTTAGATGTAATAAATTGTGCTTATTGTTGCAGGTTTATACAAAGTTTTATTTTACAGCTTCGTTTTTATGGTGCGGTTTGTAAAAGGTTGCGCGGACATCTGTAGGCAATCAGCCGTCCTTACAGTCTAAGCGTTATATTTTGCAATAACAGCTGGAGCTGGGTTTTTCTACTCAGACACTGCATTTCGTAATAATCAGTAACCCTTTATACATGATCACTTGGCACTCTGGCACGCTGACAGAAGTCAGAGAAAGAGCTGAACTTGGCCATTGGGAGATTTATAACAGTGTCTGGATGGGACTGAAGTTTCTAGAACGGGGGCTGAGGTGGCTCAGCGGGTATCGTCAATGGGTTACAATTCAGTTCAGTTTTATGTGTAGAGCTTTCACAAAGCAGATTTATAGCAATCTGGATCCCTAATGAACAAGCCAGAGGTGACAGTAGCGAGTCCGATGTGAGGCGATGTGGAGAAGAAATCTTCCGAGGAACCGGGCTCAAAAGGGGACTCATCCTTTTCTAAGTGACCCCAGATTGAGGGGTTATAAATCATGAGTCGTTTACAGTTGTATACTAGAACGTCAAACAGTACCGAGGGTGAACATCACGGTCTTTATGATCACAGCAGAAGTTATTGGGTTTCCAGATGAGATCGTTCACTGAAGCAAGCCTGAGACAAGTGAAGAAGCTCCTGTTTAAATCCCAGGACTGTCACAGAGTCGCGACAGGTCCATGTTCACCGACTCTCAGCTGTTCTGCTCTGTGTTTGGCTTGGGAATTTATACTCACTTTGGATACAAATGTCTGTGAAACAAATAAATCTGAATGCAAACTGATTTTTTTATTTATTTTTTTTAAATTTTGGCTGGAATCCTACAGCGGATTGTCTGATGTTCTCCGTGTCAAATTACTGCACATAATGAAGATTCTCCATCGATAGACCTGCGATGCGATCGTGGTCATAAGTAACGAGGACACCGAGGTCCGGACCTTTCGATGGTCATTTCAAAAGCAGAGCGTTCACAGCATCCGTCAAATACACACACTGTGACGTCCTGATAACATAATGGCACAATGGAGCCTACCGTGCAGAAATACCGAATTCATTCAACTTAAACAGTTTAACTTGAGCTACAGCAGTTTACGAATGGAAGTACAAAATAAGAGAACTTAGAAATTATAAACCGATGTAGTGCACATTTGGCATTGTGTTCATATTAAATAGTGCAGTGGGTCGAATAGTTTGTGATCCTGGTCAGTAATGAAAATAGTAATGAAAACGACTACTCTGTGCTTCGATAAGGCAATATCGATGCGTTCGTGTTCGCTAGCATGTCTTGTTTACGTTTTACCACTGCCATGAGAAATAAAAACAGGAAAAATCAGAACAAGGTTTCCTGGACGTCCTGAAAACGTCCAATTTTGAAAAAAATACGTAACGCGAGTTCTTTGTGTGTAAGATAACGAGAACAAATCAGAACCAGCTCCGATCCTGACAGACGGCTCCGACCCTGCCGTCCTGCTGTCACTGGAATGTGACCTCCATCAAAACACACACACGACCGATGGAGAAGGAGATGGATGGATGAAGGGATTGGGAGATTAGGATCAAAGAACGGGCAGCGCACCGAAGAGAGACGAGAGGGTGCACTCTGCTCTGAGTGGAGTTAACAGGAGTTTTCCCCATGGACAAGGAAAGAGAAAGTCCAAACTAATGACTAATCATCTGGGGGGAATGTCTGAGTTCCTTAACGACAGATCAGTGACACACACTAAATCACTAAAGTGAACAATTGCAAATCAATAAGCACGCACACACACAGTCTTTAGTTCAACACCACGCCGCATTCACTTCACTTCAATTCAATTCAATTTTATTCGTGTGGCGCTTTTAACGATGGACGTCGTCTCAAAGCAGCTTTACAGAGACATATAAACACAGGATAGAGATTTTAAGCGTGTGAATTTATCCCTATTGAGCGAGCCGGTGGCGACGATGGTGAAGAAAAACTCCCTAAGATGTTATGAGGAAGAAACCTTGAGAGGAAGCAGACTCAGAAGGGAACCCGTCCTCATCTGGGTCACGACGGATAGTGTGAACGTAAAGGGAAGTTCGTTATGGTGTTTATATGAAGTCTGTTTGTTGAACTAGTCCACTGTTCGCTAAAGGAGACCCGAGTGTAAAACTGTACGTGGTGATTGCAGTCCTAAGGCCATCGCGGCAACCGTAGTCCCGGCAACCACAGCGAGAACGTCCATGTGGAATCGAGGTCCAAAAAAATTTCCGTGATACTTCAAGCAGCACCGTCCTCAACAATCCTCAGGATGTAGCCTCCAGGTGATGAGAGCTCCATCCAGAGGTAGGGCATCAGGATGGATCAGGCAGGTCCGGAGAGCAGAAAGGGTCAGGATCACTGCCATCATCATAAAATCATGTGTGGCTCGACAGAGGGAGAGGGAGGTAAATACTGTAAAAGATAAAGAATTCAGCCCTAACTCTGACTGATCTAGCAGTGCCGGCAAGACAGGTTTGGCGGGAAGAGAAATCAGCAGAACAGGAGTGTCTGTGAGAGAATAATTTTGAGTGACAGCTCTAGCAAGGAGTGACACAGATCTGTTACTGAGAGAGAGAGAGTGAGTGTATGTACATGCATAGAATAAAATGTATAAAAGATTTTCCTGATAATTTGATCCACTGTTTGGAAATCAGATTTCCTGAGCCCTCGGAGAATTGTTCCTGTGTTCAGTTTTCAGGACGATGGACTTTCGTCACGTGACAAGCTGCGTTTTTGTCCTATTGACCTCAAGGCAAAGATTGTGAATGTTTGTTTACGGGTGTAAATAATAACAGGAAGGCATTTGTTTCCAAAGCATTAAATGTAACAATAAATGGACAAAAAGTACAACGTGTCATCCTTTAATAAATAAAGCATTTAGACATGCATTTATTGGAAAATCATCGACTGCAGGGTCGACCCCTTACGTCTTTTATTCCTTCAATAAGTTTCTAAAGAGGATTTGTTCTTTATGGCACCAATTAATCCGAGGGATCTGAGTGGACGTGCAGGCTTTGGAGCACTTAGAATTTGCATAATCATATTCACACTTCTGTGCCGTTCCTGCTGTCTAAAGACGACTGTGGTTCGTTATCATGTCGAGAAATTCGTTAATCGATATACTTTCACTATATTTGACTTTTTCCTGATATTTGACGCGTTTCACAGTATAAAATGAAATCCATACAACAAAATCCACGATTCGAATTCTCAGTTATGACAAAACATCATCTCTTAACGAGGACATTTCAAAGAGCAGCGGTTTAACAAATGATATTCCGGATCAGCAATGCCAACAGTCCAGAATTCCTAAATCCAGCAAAATATATTGCAAGTGAGGGAGTTTAAGGATGAGCCATTACCCTTTTGAAGCTTCCGTTCAAAGATTTCATGGCGTTTCAGTGAGTTTTTACTATAAATTAAATATAATATATATATAAAATTTTACTGGATGGAAAAATCTTTAATACAGTGTTCCTAGGTGATGTGAGTACCAATAATTACGGCGCGAGTTTATGAGAATCAGACACGTGGCTCCTAAAAATCTGCCATTTCCCTCAACACCTTTTCTTCTCACCTCGATACGTCTCTCCATATCAGTTACGGAGTCCTGATCAGCCTGTGACATGAGACACCCCATAAACCCACATAAAAGTCAGAGGGTGCGAACGCTAGCAGCTTCTCTCTGCTTCTCATTTCCTGTGTGGAGCCCTTTACAGCAGCGGTTCCTGCTTTTACACAAGCTCCCCCTGCCAGGGGCAACTTCACTTCATCTGGATCAAACATCACGCAGTACTCAGGGGGAGTTTTCTACAGGAAACACACCGTCATACACATCTGACACATGACGAGAGAGCGAGCGAGAGAGACTTACAGAAGTAATACCTCCTTTGGCAGGTATCACTACTGGCGAATGCTGTTTGTACTCTTCTTTGCAGAATGTTTCTAGTTATGAGATATTCCTGGGTGATCTTGCCTGCACAGTATGTTTAAGATTTACACACAGATTTTCAATTATGTTCAAGGTCTGTAAGGCCAATCAAAAGCTCCAGCTTGCATTTCCTGAAGTACTCCATGGTAGATTTTGAGTTATGTTTTGATTCACTGCCCTGTTGTCAAATCCAGCGCGTTTTCAACTTTGGCTTCTTGACTGACTGTGGCACATCTACCTGTGCAAAGTTTCTTGAGCCACTGGCTATCACAAAACCCCAAAGCATGACACGTTCACCCATATGCTTAATAGTGCATCAAATGCTGCTCACTTTTTTCACCAAACAGACCTTTGGTGATTGTAGCCAAATAGTATCCAGAATGCCTCTGGCTTACCTAGACATTGCTTTGCATGCTTCATACACTGACTTTTGTGATGAAGTAAGGTTTCCTTCTGATGACTCTTCCATGCAGAACATGTTTGTGCAAGTAACTCTGCACAGTAGATTGGCGCACCACCACTCTTGTGTCAGCTTAACTTTCCTGCAGGTCTTTAGCAGTGCTTGGGACATTTGCTTTGCCCTTCTGCCCAATATACCAGTAGTTCTGTGTGAGAGATTTCCTGGTCTTTCAACTGTTTCCTTGACTTCCACAGTTCCCCTTAACTGCCATTTCTTAATGACATTTCAGACAGTGTAAATTGAGAGTTGGAACGAACCACTTTGCTATCTTTTTATAGCCTTCCCCTGCATTGTAGGCGTTAATTAGCTTTATTTTCAGATCCAGAGAGGAAGCCCATGGTTCTTACGTGCTAGCATGAGGTTTGTGAGTCAGAATTCGTTTTGCTCTGGAATTGTTGTTCCTAATCACAAGTTCTAACGACTCTAACATTTGCACTTACTAAAATTGCAATGTCATTTTGCAGCTCCAACGTTCATCAAATTAACAAACAAAACAAAACAAAAAAAAAAAACTGTTCGTTAATATCTATAGAAAATGTTTTATTGTTTGAAATACTTTGCTACTGAGGTTGTGTTTACAGCTGTTCACTTCAGAAATCAAGATAATATGTCATTTGGCCAGGGGTGTTCAAACTTGTACGAATATAGAGGGTGTGTGTGATTGGGTTCTTCTGCTAATCCTGTTTGGAATCATATGGCACCAAACAGTATGATCACAGAGTGCAATCTGAAACCTGTCAAGTCATAAATCCCCAAAGCATCGACACCCATACCCCCCTCACATCCCACTCACTCACTCACACACACACACACTTTAAACAGAAAAGTCTGGGTTTCATCTCCTCACTTCATTTATGATACACAATAGTCTTACTATCACACACCACAACGTCACCCATTGCGACCCTCGGGATCCAACTAATTTCTTCTGGGAATAAAATTCCTACACAAGTCCTGTCCTTTTTCACTTGCACTCTCACGGCACAAACAACCGCATTACTGGCTGAATAAATAAAACGCTTTCTCTCATTTCTACTTGGATTAAACATCATTCATTATGTCCAAATGTTCCCTTTGTATACACAGCCATCATCTTGAGTAAATGCTTCTTGGATGAGAATGAAACTGTAAGACAGGAGTGTATGGCACAGAGACAGGTGCTGTCTGAGGCCACGCTGCGATAAATGATGCAGGAAAATACCTGGCCCAGGACTCAGGACATAATAGGTTCACTCATACAAAGATAACCCAACGAGACATGCCAGAATGGAGAAAGAATTACAGGAAATACACAACAGAATAATACACTAAAGAGTACAAGCCATTACTCTGACTCGCAAGCACGTTAATAAATAGCAATTTAAGCACCAATATGCTTGAAATATTCATTTGAATTAGATTGGAAAGCACAAAACAGTAGAGAGTGCAGTTACTGTCTATCAATAGACAACCTTAACAAACCGTAACAACAGTTATGTTATATAATGTTAATATTAGCTAGTGTGTGCGGACTAGAAAGAGCTTTGTGTTGTTAAATCCTTTAATTATGAACGAGCAAAACAAAGCCTACAGAGCATCTGTTTTTACAAAGATATTTTATTAAATTCATCAAGATCATTTCTATTTTGTCATGAATGCATTGATTCTGATTGTTATTAACCCGTGGAAGTGTGTGTTGGTGATACACTGCATGGTAAAGACATTTTAAATGTTAAATTCTACCTTGCTGCCATGTTCGTATTTTCGTTCTCTGATGTCACACACACACACACACACACAACTTTTAATAAATCAGCAGGATCACCAAGTGTAGAAATATGTGTTTCACTTAAATCTTCAGCAGAATATAAATGAAGCAGCTGGTCGGTTCTTTCAGTCCTGAACGACAGATGGTCCAAATAGACTCATCATCTCCAGGTGCTTTATAAGTTCCTTCTGTGAGGTTTCTGGAAGATACTGTTGGTTACAAACACTCCCAGAGTTTAAACATCACTCTGTCAGGCTGCCGAGTTTCACGCAACTCTAATTAAAACAAGATCCGAGCGTCTCACCGTCGTCAAACCGTACCAGTCTACCGCTTGGGAGAGAGTAAAAGTGAAAGAAACGAAAAATAATAACAAGTAGAATTAAAAAGCGGTGATCTGCGGGGTCCAACCTTTCCCCTAGTAGTGCCTCCAGTGGCCAGTTCTCGCAAATTTGCATACAACACTCAAGAGATGACAGATCGATGAACATACTGTTCACGTTTCATGATAGTGGCTCGATGCTAAACCTGTCAAACACATGCTGAAATCTGATTGGCTGATGGCAACCATGTTTTTGAAGTAATCGATTTAGCATTAGAATATTATGTACGAATTAGGAGAAATATGCAATACAACAAATTTCAGCTCAGTCAGACGTATAATTTCCAAGAAACAGGCATTTATATATCCAATCACCAGTGGTTTGGTCCCTAAAATTCCCCCCAGCACGTACCCTTTGAATCCATAGAGGTCAGTTAGATTAAACGATATACAAACCCTGACAGTAAACAGAGTTAACCCTGACAGTAAACAGATGCTTTTCTCAGCCAGACTCCTACATCTCTGCTCAATACTCACTAATGTATTAGGATGAAGGTTTGATGGCATGAGAGAAATAAATGAAGTGGTGGCTCTGAGGCGTCTGTTTTTGCTCTTGACTGTGAAAATGGGATTTGTCACAGATAACATCTGGAGCTTGAAATATCAACAGTCTGTTTAAGTCGACTTCAATGCAGACATGTACGCTTAAGGATATATTATCTTGACTGTAATCTTGGACAACAGGAATTGCTTTCGAGTAACACTAAACTTCACACAAGACTGGTATTTACAGTGAAACATGACACCAACGTTAGCTACATAAGCCTTTAATGACAACTGA
>NC_071284.1:31528546-31623546 GCF_001660625.3 Ictalurus punctatus
TCCAGAAGTCGGAAGTAAAACAGTACTGAAGAGAGTAAATGGGAAAAGAAGCATGCGATAATAAAATCGGCTCATGTTTCCATCGGTCAGTCCACAGAAAACACTTCAATCACTCCAATCCTGACAGGTCTTGAAGGATAAAATCCGCGGTGTTAAGGAGGCATTTAATTTTTTTTAATAAGAAGGAAAAAATCGGATTAAAAAGCCTTCACGCGGATGCCCGGTGTGCGCGCATAACCCATGTGGATCAACTTTTACGCACTGGAGTTTTGGAGTGTCCGCGCCCCCCTTCATGATGATTTGGGACGGGCTTAAAGCGCAAGTCCTCGCTGCATCTGCACTCCTCACTAAAATCCCAAACGGCTTCCTAAATTACACGGACAGCAGCTCCGTCCCAAACCAAACCGCATCACTATCAGCATACCCCAGCGTCAACACCCGAACTTTCACAGATTAGACTAGATACAGTGTGTGGCGTGATTGCACAGACCTCACGCAGTTATTGCTACACTGACAAGTCCAAATTATAAGCAGGTAATAAGCAAGTTATCCATCCATCCATCACTGCTTATCCTTCCTTCAGGGTCACGGGGAACCTGGAGCCTATCCCAGGAAGCATCGGGCACAAGGCGGGGTACACCCTGGACAGGGTGCCAATTCACCGCAGGCTGATCACCTACACACTCACACAGCCATTCATACACTTTAGACACGCCAATCAGCCTACCATACCATATCGTCACAGTCATGCTTCTCTCAAATTCCCATATATTCCCACTGAGTTATACACGGTGTCCCAAAAGTCTCCATACACAGGGGACTGTGTTTGCCAGCGCCACGTCGGTTGTACCTTCGTCAGTGGATGTTCATGCTCAGTGGACGTCCAGTTCTTCTCGGTCGATCCGCAACAGTTCCAGTCTTTTTGAATCCGTAAATAAGTTTGGCAGCAGTGTCGTGTGTGATGTGCTCGCCATGTTTCCTGTTCAGTTCCATCGCAACTTATGATTCGATTCCCACCGTGGTCCTGTGTTTGTGGAGCTTGCATGTTCTCCCCGTGCTGCGGGGGTTTAAGTGTCGAACAAAATTTGAAGTTGTTGCTTTTGCACGAGATATTCTTGAACTCCAGCTTCTACATGTTGCAGCCCTTTTAACGTGGTAAAGAAATGAGCGCTCTTTCAACTTTGGCGATGTCGAGTGCAAGTTGACTGGTTGAACTTTGACCTCAGAAATGAAGATTGATGGTGATTTGCTGAAAATGAACTGTTTGTTGGGGGGAAAAGAATAGCTGATTCACCAAATGAATAACATTTTGAAAATTTATCAAGCCTCTCCAGGTCACTCCCTCACTCATTCAGTCACCCACTCACTCACCCACTCCCTCACTCATTCACCCACTCACTCCCTCCCTCACTCCCTCACCCACTCACCCATTCACTCACTCACTCACCCACTCACCCACTCCCTCACTCATTCACCCACTCACTCCCTCCCTCACTCCCTCACCCACTCACCCATTCACTCACTCACTCACTCACTCAGCCATTCACTCACTCACTCACTCACTCACTCACTCACTCACCCATTCACTCACTCACCCACCCACTCACTCACCCACTCACTCACCCACTCACTCACTCACTCACCCACTCACCCATTCACTCACTCACTCACTCACTCACTCACTCACTCACCCATTCACTCACTCACCCACCCACTCACCCATTCACTCACTCACTCACTCACTCACTCACCCATTCACTCACTCACCCACCCACTCACCCATTCACTCACTCACTCACTCACTCACTCACCCACTCACCCATTCACTCACTCACTCACTCACTCACTCACTCACTCACTCACTCACTCACCCATTCACTCACTCACTCACTCACTCACCCATTCACTCACTCACCCACCCACTCACTCACCCACTCACCCATTCACTCACTCACTCACTCACTCACCCATTCACTCACCCACTCACTCACCCACCCACTCACCCATTCACTCACTCACTCACTCACTCACTCACCCACTCACTCACTCACTCACTCACTCACCCATTCACTCACTCACTCACTCACCCACCCACTCACTCACCCACTCACTCACTCACCCATTCACTCACTCACTCACTCACTCACTCACCCATTCACTCACTCACCCACTCACCCACCCATTCACTCACTCACTCACTCACTCACCCATTCACTCACTCACTCACTCACTCACCCATTCACTCACTCACCCACTCACCCACCCATTCACTCACTCACTCACTCACTCACCCATTCACTCACTCACCCACTCACCCACCCATTCACTCACTCACTCACTCACTCACCCACTCACTCACTCACTCACTCACTCACCCATTCACTCACTCACTCACTCACCCACCCACTCACTCACCCACTCACTCACTCACCCATTCACTCACTCACTCACTCACTCACCCACTCACTCACTCACTCACTCACCCACTCACTCACTCACTCACTCACCCATTCACTCACTCACTCACTCACTCACCCACTCACTCACTAACTCACTCACTCACCCATTCACTCACTCACTCACTCACTCACCCACTCACCCATTCACTCACTCACCCACCCACTCACTCACCCACTCACCCATTCACTCACTCACTCACTCACTCACCCATTCACTCACTCACCCACCCACTCACCCATTCACTCACTCACTCACTCACTCACTCACCTACTCACTCACTCACTCACTCACTCACTCACCCATTCACTCACTCACTCACTCACCCACCCACTCACTCACTCACTCACCCATTCACTCACTCACTCACTCACTCACCCATTCACTCACTCACTCACTCACCCACTCACTCACTCACTCACTCACTCACCCATTCACTCACTCACTCACTCACCCACCCACTCACTCACTCACTCACCCATTCACTCACCCATTCACTCACTCACTCACTCACCCACCCACTCACTCACTCACTCACCCACTCACCCATTCACTCACTCACTCACTCACTCACTCACTCACTCACCCATTCACTCACTCACTCACTCACTCACCCATTCACTCACTCACTCACTCACTCACTCACCCATTCACTCACTCACTCACATACTCACTCCCTCACTTCCTCACTCACTCACTCACTCACCCACTCACTCACTCACTACTACTCTAGTCCCTCACATTGCACCATTCACACACACATTCACACTTACGGGCAATTTAGAAGCATTTCTACCAGTTTTAATAAAAACACATTTTAATGCAAGTTATCATTACAGTAGAACATAAACATCTTAAACTTCCCAAAAGAAACATACATATTATTTACATCAGACCCATTTCATTTAAAGTGACTGGTTAATTAAGCATATAACGAACTACCTCATGCCACTGAAAAGCCTAATAAAATACAGTAAAGCCCCTGGATTAAACCCCAGATCCCAGATCACAGATCACAGATGGCCACAAAGGGTTTGAGTAACAATTCTCCATCTATACAGAAGATATATGTGTAGTTACTGACTTACACAAGTGCGCACTGTGTGTTAATGTTTGCTCAAAATGTGGAAATAACCCCTATAAATAACGGAAAAGCTTTGTAGAAGCTCTAAATGCTGCCTAAAGCCTAGTCAAAGAGATAAATAGAGAATTTCAACTTACTAACAAACACTAATGCAGAGACTGCAATAAAACATGAGACACATTACACATGAGAATAAAGCTTCTACACTCTCCAAGCCTTCTACAGGATTCAAGTTTAGAGTGATTTCAGACAGGGAACCACTCTGATTGTCTGTAGGGTTCTACACAGTGGATGTATACTGTAAATAACAGCCACGATATAGATTATATTCCTGTGTGAATACTTTGTAATCCTCAATGTCTTCCTGATGACATTTTTTCCCTCTGCTGCTGCATTTAACCATTAATAATGGTTCCCTAAACCATTGGTTCCCAATCCCTAAACCTCCATAAAAACACACACACACACAATTCCCAGTCCACCCCCCCCCCCCCCCACTCGAATCTCCCAGACCATAACACGTTGAATTAAAAATCCCTTTGTTTCATGCCCACTTGAATAAACACATAAAAAGTCAGTTCTGAGGAACCGCAGACAGAGGCATCTGTAGAAATGTCAGGGTTTTGCTTCAGTATCGCCGACCGCATTATCCAGACCTCCTCGCAGTTCCCACACTTCCACACTGCTCTGTTCACTTCAGCTGGGCTTTCTGGGCTTTCTGGGCTTTCTGGGCTTTCGTTCCGGTTTGTTGTCAGTGTCAACATTTCAGATTTAGTGCTGATAAATGTGTTTCCTGTAGAAGGCTGTGGGTAAAGGCAGTTGTGAATTGCTCATACTCGCCACACACACACACACACACACACACACACACACACACACACACACACACGCACACACTTTTGTCTTCCTATATTTGTAAGGAACTTCCATGCCATGATTTTAATGCAGCCCATTAATGCTGTGCGTACACTGATCCTAAATTTAATCTTAATAACTTAAATGAATATTTTGTCTTGAATAAAAACTGCAGTTTTTGTAAAGAATGTAGTTTTCCTTGTGGGGACCAGCCAAATGTCCCCAGAAGGTATATTCCTATTCTCTTAGCTCAATTCTGTGTTTGGGTAAATAACTGGATTACAATAAATGTGATCTCTCTCTCTCTCTCTCTCTCTCTCTCTCTCTGACACACACACACACACACACACACACACACACACACACACACACACACACACACACACATATTGTGCTGTAAACTGATACAGCAATATTACACTCTGAGAAAAAAAAAAATCGTTCAGAACACCCTCCCCCCATTTCTCCCCAGTTTGGTCACCTGCCAATTCCCACCCACCAGCCAGCTCAGAGGAAAGTGCTATCTGCCCTCTTCCACATACTTGACCTCACAGGTGTTAGGGGCTTGACGAATCAGGGAAGAATACGCAATGATCCAGAAGACCCAATCAGGGGACTGAATGTGGGCGGAGCCACACCTTCGTATTCAAAAGTCTTCGTTTTGGTCTGTTTACACTGAAACGCGAGGCCAGAGTTTTCAAACTAAAACGGGGTCTTCGGTGTTTCCGAAGGTCTCCGTTTCTCGTGGGTGAAAAACGACGGAGTAGCGTAGCCGAAAGTCGTAACCGTAGCAACAGCTATGCGTTTCACACTAGTGTAAACAGGGCCTTGGTTGGTTAAATCTCCTAACACTCTGAGAAAGTAAATACATCATAAACCGCTGATAAGTAGTGAAGATGTTAACTGGCTAGTTTGCTGCTAACAAAACACACACTTGCATGGAGGTGTACATGTTGTTGTTTTTTTCCTCTCATTTTGTAACTGAGAACTCATTTCTTTTTTCATGAAAAACTAATAACAGAGTTCAGGCTTCCCAACACCTCATAAAACATCATGAAAATGCTGTCAAGTTAAGATGAAATTATACTGTTATAATGTTACAGGTATATTACATCGGCGATATTACATTTTTCCATTTACTTACCTTTCAGCTATAATGGTGTTGATGCACTATATTTCGTATCATGTAGCCTGCATATTTAATGGAAGTCAATGCAATGCATCACTTGAATCTTTGGTTCCTCAGAGTTCAGGAGTTTTAACAGTTAAACTGGAAAACGAATTACTCAAAGCTCTGATGTAAGAAAATATTGATGCAAGTAACACATTCCACCACGAACACTGAATAACTCTTAAATGTGGTGAAATTAATGACTAAATTGAAAGGCCTGCCCGCTCTTGATGACTTTCTCACCCGTTTCTTTGTTGTTGTTGTTGTTGTAGGTTTTCAGTTTATAGGTTCTGCATGTTTTTGGTTGTGCTTTAAGGACAAGTGGAGAACTCATTTACGATGCATTCATTCAACAGGAATAAGACAGATATAAAGTTTGTAGCTGCGCCTGTGGCTGGTGTTATTGCTAGGAATTTTGGATGCAGTCCTAAGAATATTACACAATCCGATGTGAGCAGGGACAGTGATGTATTAGGATCACACAGATGGGCAAAAGCACGTGTATCTGCTTTCTGTAGAGCCCCTAATTCGTCTCAAACTCTCTGAGCATGTGTAACTTTTCACTGCAGAAACGTGAGCTTGATGAATGAAGTTCATTAATGGGGAGACACCTGAGTACAGTATATCACTGAACTGTATAGTTGTGAAGAAATGCAACACTTTATTCATTAGTAAAAAAAAAAAAGCAGGAAAGATTACCGGTTTAGCTTTTAAAAACGTTTCTGACGATGCCTGGCTTAGTGAATGCAATGTCTGAACGTTTTGTCCAGAGGTGAAACGTACATAATATTCCCTGCACAGCATCAGCCTGGACATCTCTTGGTGTCAGAAACATGATTTTTATTTTGTACTGTAGCTATGAAGCTGTTTAGCATCATGGAACGTGTACGTCTAAATCATCACACACGCACATAACCTGTTCAGTGTCTTGGCTTCATTCCGTATCACACATTTGGACTGGAGTAGATTAGAAAGCAGACGTAGCTCACTTTCAAATCACTTTTTCATCAAAAGAGATGAAGGGTTTGGTGTCAAATATACCAAATATGCTCTTGATTCTGATTGGTCGGAGATTTTCTACAGTTTTCTCATTTCCTATACAGCAACTCTGACAGTAATGCAGCTGCGAATCACAGTTGTTTATTTATTAATGCACTTCAAGCTGTATCTTGAAGTTTTCAGGATGGATGACTTTTTGCGGATTCTTGGTAACGTGACAAGCTCCGTTGTTTTTGTCTTATTATCTTCAAAAGATAGAGAGGGGGAAAAAAAAGAAAGCCCGGTGAAGGAACCACAGTTTATAGCTGCTCTTACGTAAAACGTTTACCAAACCCTCTCCTACTATTGCACTGTTTGGATCGCTGTCCAGGAGCGGCTCATGACCGTAGATTTTGGTAGAGCTGAACGACATCAACAATGACATGGCTTTAAACAAAATTAAGTTGAAAATCAGGGTTGACATTTTTCTGCAAAGTTTCCAGCCCAACTACATCTCAAAAACCACACAAAAGACCCAAAACTATCATAGAAAACTTGGCCATTGCAGGGAAAAGGAAGAAGAATTTTTCTTCTTTTTCTCAGCCTGTGCACACATTTCTCCTATACAATACAGACATCCAGACGTCCTTTCCCTCTCCCAATCTTTACAACATACAGTATCTCACAAAAGTGAGTACACCCCTCACATTTGTGTAAATAGTTGATGATATCTTTTCATGTGACACTGAAGAAATGACACTTTGCTACAATGTAAAGTAGCGAGTGTACAGCTTGTATAACAGTGTAAATTTGCCGTCCCCTCAAAATAACTCAACACACAGCCATTAATGTCTAAACCGCTGGCAGCAAAAGTGAGTACACCCCTAAGTGAAAATGTCCAAATTGGGCCCAATTAGCCATTTTCCCTCCCTGGTGTCATGTGACTTGTTAGTGTTACAAGGTCTCAGGTGTGAATGGGAGCAGGTGTGTTAAATTTGGTGTCAAAGCTCTCACACTCCCTCATACTGGTCACTGGAAGATCAACATGGCACCTCATGGCAAATCTGAAAAAAAGAATTGTTGCTCTACATAAAGATGGCCTAGGCTATAAGATTGCCAAGACCCTGACACTGAGCTGCAGCACGGTGGCCAAGAGGTGCTTAAACTTACTCAGAAGTCCCACTGTCTGAATGAACAGTCATACATCTTCAGTAAGCACTTTATCCTGGTCAGAGTCGTAGTGGATCCGGAGAACACTAGGTAGGAGGTGGAAGATCCACCCTGGATGAGACATTGGCCCATTGCTGAGATACACACAAACATTCACACACATATCCTCAGCAAGGGGAAATTTATCTTAGTCGATTCAGCTGCTGCCGTGATTTTAGGAGGTACGAGGAAACCCAGAAGAAACCCACACAGACACACTGGGAGAACCCTCCACACACCACACAGAGACCAATCCGAGATCAGGATTAAATCGGGATCGAACGACAGCAGTTTTGAGACCCTGGGACCCTGTACTGTGAAGTCCTCCACTTTATTTATTATTTATTGAAGTATTTATTTCTAATATATAAAAATGTAACCCTCTCACCAGCACTAAATAATATAATTATTTACAGTTTATGTCAGAGTACTATTTATTTCCTTTATCCTGCGCCATGTTTTCAATAACCACATTTATTGAATAACTTTATTTACGGTATGTTTATATTGCACTTGTACTTCTGGTCTGTATTATTCTTGATTGTTCATATTCCTAACATCAAACAGAATAATTCAGTATATCTTGTGTTATGGTTTGGTTTTCGACTTGCCAAATGAACATATTTCATTTCTTTAACAGTCACTGGAAGCCAAACCTTTTCTTACTCTCTCTCTCTCTCTCTCTCTCTCTCTCTCTCTCTCTCTCTCTCTCTCTCTCTCTCTCTCTCCTCTAACAAGTTTCCAGTCAGTCTTATGTAATATTCCCTCCATGTGCAAATGTTCCGCGAAATACTTTATCTAAACAGAACCATGTGAGCTGTGAGGAAGGAAAACAGCGTGACATTGCCATGTGGTTAGATATTTCCTCTTACATTGTTGATTCACCCCAAGTTTGTCAAGCCCCATGTTCCACAGGTGCACAGATAAGACAGGATCGGAAATACATCTGACATCCGAAAGAAAGCAAAAAGAAAACGCAGCGTGTTTGGAAAGTATTCAGACCATCTGTTTAGAAGAAAGGTTCTGAAGATGTGTATTCCGCTCAAAACACTGACATAAAGCCCGTTTCTGTGCCGTATGATTAAGAGAATTAATCAAATGTGGCCGTAGTTAATAAATCTGAAACTACTACAGTACACTGAAAAAAAAAAGAGACACTTTATGCAAATTTCTCTAATATTTCTCAGATACTAGATTAGCACGAATGAACATATTCTATTTAAAAATCGACTACAGTAGTATAAAACAATCCCAAGTGTCACATCCGTGTCTGTGTTTCTGTATGTCACAAACTACATCTCCCATGATCCATCAGCCCACAACTTCATCACATGACCTCCGGTCGAGCACCTGATTACTAATATCACTCACCCCTGTGCAAGAACACACTACCTTTAAATAACCTGGACTCTGAGAGTGCATCTCAATCAGCTCCCTAGGTCGTGAATCGGTACATCGTTTACAGAAGCATCTATCAATAGTATCTGTAGTATGGAGTGTGTAGCAACTCTGCAGCTGTATCAGTCACAGGATCAGAAATATTGCAGAGATCACATCAAAAGCCGGAGCGACAGAACAAATGTAAACTTAAACAAGCTGCAGTCAACAATCATTCTCAGCCTGAACTCCAAAATGACTGGATCCATGAAAAGAAGATAGAAATCAGACGTTTAAAGTCAACCCACTGTGAACGTACACATGACGGTGACGTTTCAAGCGTTCATGGAGTTTTGGCAGACGCCCTCATCCAGCTTACAATTATCTCATTTTTAAGAATTTTTGTTATATGCAACTGAGCAGTCGAGGCTGAAGGGCCTTGCTCAAGTTGAACTCATGACCTTCCAATCAGAACTGAGCTACCACTTCCCTAATAATACATGTCGAATGATACAAATGGCAGGATCTATGAATGTGCAAGAACATGCATTTTGAAAACATCCTCCTGCCATCACGAACAGCTACCCGGCTAGCTAACTGCAAGATGTCACGAATCAGAGGAACCTCTGTGTTTCCTCCTGTTCACCACCTCACACCTGAGTATTGACTTTTCCCCCTGGACTCCATTTCCCATAACCCCATTGCTTCCACACCTGGTCCTTATCTACCGGACTATTTAAGCCACACTCTCACACGCACTCATTGCGAAGTCTTGTTTGACCCTACTGAGCAGTTCATTGTTGTTTTGCCTTGCCTGGGTTTGACCTTAGGCTGTTTAACCTGTTTTCGAGCCTGTGCTTCCTTCCTATTATTCCTGCCACATTTACCTGGATATGTCCTGTGATTGCTTGCTGCCTGCGCTGACCTTTTGCCTGTTTTGTGACTTCGTCTCTGTTTTGCCTCGGATATCGGGATTTCTCTGTGGGGCGGCTGGGGCTCAGGTGGTAGAGCGGGTTGTACACTAATTGTAGGGTTGGCAGTTTGATTCCCGGGCCACATGACTCCACATGCCGAAGCGTCCTTGGGCAAGACTCTGCTCCCGAGGCAGCTCTGCTACCATTGGTGTGTCATTGTGTGTGTGTGAATGAGACAGTGTAAAGCTCTTTGGATAAGAGCTCTATATAAGTGTGCCATTTATCTACCTCTGCCTTTATGCTGCTCTCATATTTAATAAAGCTGCACACGGCTCGCAACTCCGTTGACTCTTCATTACACTAGAAAACTCAGTATCAGAGTCTCAATCTGCAATGTTTTATTTTCAGCTATTTACTTAAGAATAGCCAAACCTGCCTAAATACTGTATACCAGTGAAGACTATTTAGTCCAATAGTAAAATTAGCTAGGTTAGCTAGCTGTCTGGCTAGCTGCTAGTAAACTAGCTCAGTTTTATCACAAGTGGACCCCGTTGAGATTTCATGTAAAATTCTGAGATTAACAAATTTGACTCATGCACCAAATAAAGTATGCAGTCAGATTTAGCCATTTGGGCCGAATGGGTAAACAATTTAATAATCCTGTTTTTGAGGGTTTTTTTTTTTTTTAAACAGATTTTCTGTTTTTAAAGCTCCTTCTTTGCAGTTTAATTTTTATACAGTTTTGTAAGGCTGCACAGTAATAGGCTAAATCAGGAAGTAACGAACGTAATACACAAAATTAACAAAACGGTGCGAGAAGGCTTAATTTATGACAAGTAAAGGAGACACGTAGCCAAAAATGCTTGCTATGTTGTAATTTCTGCCAAGGTTCTAAACTTTGGCAGAAACCTGAGGCCAAAAGTCTCATGCCTGAAGTGAAGCACTATATTTTATGGTTTAACAAGGTTTTAAGTCGTTAAACGTCTTGTATAGAACATAAAATATGACATGTTTGACCTGCTGCAGATCTCTAGTCAGCCACAATAAATGAATACCTTCCATATCATGTTTTAGCGAGCCTGTTTTACCTTACACATGATCGATGAAGCATAATTTCAGCATTATTAACAGCGTGCTGTGGGAGTGAAGGCACGGTTTATCATACAGTAGCCTGTGTTGTGTGTGTGTGTGTGTGTGTGATGGAGAAAAAAAATTGTCCATCATATATGGCACTAATTTGTCAATTTTATACAGCCCAAGCAGATTTGAAAAACATTTGGGATCCATAAAAGCAATCCTAGGCCATCATATTAGGGCATTTATATTTAAATATGGAATGTTTAGTTTCTGTTGGGAACATGTTGAGCCCTCTACAGCTCTGGTGACATGTGTGGCATTCCTCAGGGCTGCATCCTGGGTCCAATTTAGTTCTTCAAAACCGCTGTATTACCGCTCAAAATGTGTATGGGAAAGTGTATCATCTAATTTTATGAGGTTTGGACTCTAAGAGGAAATGAAAAGGCGTTTGAGTTATCCGGGTTATACTCAACGTGTCCTATCAGTAAATCAAGGCAACTGGAATTAATCTCTAGGACCACGTCTTTGGCCACAGTTGAGAATTTTAGACCATAATTTATCATATATGACCCCAATGAAATACAAAAGGGACTGGTATTGAATAACTGCAGCTGGGGAGCGAGTTTGGCACCAATCTCAGTGGTATAACATTGCAAAAATGGTGTTTACGATATTCAACCCGTATTGTAGATTGAGAATCCAGGCAGCAGTCCTGCAGAATGAGTGCAGCTGTAAATATTCACAGCTTCACACCACCCTCTTTAACATACTGTGGTGCAGATGAAGAAATCCGCTGGAGTGTGAAAAATGTGCTGGGACAAACCCTCTGATGGCTGAGAGAGAGAGAGAGAGAGAGAGAGAGCATATTATTCACACAAACAAGAATAGACACACTGAGAACTTTAAAATGCTTCTTTATTTCAACATTCTTGGAAGGAGTTGCTATTTCTGTAATCACCGTCATAGTGTAACATGCATCATTTCCACAACCGCCATTGTCCATATTTCAGATTTTGATCTTATAAATCATACGTTGATATTTTTTAATAATCTGCACAAACATTACATGGCAAAACACTTTAAATATCAGTGGAAAAGATGGTTTCCAACCTTAGCTACTGGCATGATCCATAAAACAGCAGGCTTTTTATTTAAGAAAGACTGAAACAGAGATCAAATCAAGTTTTAATTGTCATAAACGGAATAATTGCCCTTATAAGTTGAGCCAGTCTGAATTTTTTCAAAAGGAGTTTGGTTTTCTCCAACCAAACTTTCACTCATGTGTAAGTGAAAGCCATGACAATTCACCCATGGAGTATTACAATACCCACCCATAGTACTCTATTCATTAAAACATGAACGTTTTTTTTTTTTTTTCTTTTTTTTTTTACACAAGATCCTTGCCTACTGTTGGGAAGATATTAAGAAGTTACTATAGCAGTTTTTATAATACGTATATACCAAACAAATTGGACCACAGTTCACAAACGACGGCCAGAGGTTTTAACGACAGGGTGTTTACGAGGGAGTAAACAACAGCGATATATGAGGACGATTGGATGGGAAGCATCTGTTACAATCTCTACAAGCTCCTTATTAAAAGTTCTCTAAAAGCTGCTTATAAAACACAAGGAGTTGGGAACGGGTGGATATACACACCATTGTTACTGCAAGTCTGAGATCACATGGAGGAAATGTTAAGGTTTATTAGTGACTTCCTGTAACTTGGATTAAGCCAGGTTTACGTTAGTTTATTTATTTATTTATTGAATTATTACAAAATTCACACATTGTAAAGGAATTCTTTGGTCGTGACTTGAAAATGTTGGAACGAATAATGTGCCATGGTCACCTGTGGCCCATTTAGTGTCCTTGCAAACAGATACAATCAGTGACACGAGTTCTGTCAGTGTCAGAATTTTTTTTTTTTATTAAAGTCTCTGGGCACTGCTGTGGCACTCATCTAAAAGCCACCACAAGGAGAAATACAAAGGATGATACAAAACTCACTGGACAGCTACATATATAGTTCTGGCGATGGTGAAACGTCAATGAAATATAACAATGGACAGAAAACATATCCTTATTACCTCAAGATCACGGTGAAGAATGGTTCTGCTTATGTGAGCCCAGATTGGAAGCAGAATGTAGTCATTTTATTTCGTCGCAAATTTATACCTAAAGGATTTTCATAGACATGTAACATGGAGAACATGTGTTATCACACTATTTTAAAAGACAGCTGAGATCGCACAGTCTAAAATTAGGGCTTTACTCAAGTAGTAATAGGTGTGCATTAGAGCACCTTAACTGCTGAGCTATCACTGTCACGTGTTTCTTGCACTCACCAGAATACAGCCTCTGGTAATATGTTACTCGGTCACCGCTCTATCCTAATCTAAACTCTCTGACTTGGGATCTCTTATTTATAGATATGAAATGGTTTTGTTTCCGAATAATTGGGATCTTATTGAGTTTTCTTCAGCTCTGGCCATTTGTGGCATTCCTCAGGGCTCCGTCCTGGGTCCAGTTTAGTTTTCCAAAATCACTGTATTGGGTTTGACTGACAATTCTAGACAAAATGTCTGTGTGTGTGTGTGTGTGTGTGTACATGAGAGAGAGAGAGAGAGAGAGAGAGAGAGAGAGAGAGAGAGAGAGAGAGAGAGAGAGAGGGAACATCAATGTTTAACAATATGAGATTACAGATCTAAGTGCTTTGTAGAGGAAGTTAAAAGGAATTTTGCCTGGTTTGAGTCATCCTGGTCATCAAGTCCAACAGAACTCATCAGTTATGATAATTTATCTGAAATGTGTTCTTGACATTAGTCAAATTAATGCTCATATGGTTATAATTATGAAATGTGGTCCAAAATTGCATAGTGTTAGGGAAGAAGCTTGAATGATGAGGTAATGCTGATGAACATGATGACATTAGTGATAACATGATGACAATAGTCACTTTAGTCACTATTCATACCAGAGGATAGAGATCCTCCAAAGTCTGCAGTGGCCAAGTAAATCTTCCACAGCTCAGGTTGTAGGCTGTAGCTTTTATTTAAACAGCAGCACATGGAATGGGGTCGAACTCCTTTTAAAGACGTTTTGAAGACATACTAATTGAAAAGGTAGTCTACGACTTGTCTTTTCCATAGCTAAAGCAAAAACTGCTTCAGGACATCACCATTCTTAAACTGCAATATTTGTGCAGCAAAGAATGCATCCAACCAGATCGCTGATTCTGAAAGCGAGAGCACGGAGCACGAGCTCCTTATAGCTCAAAGGATGATTGATGGATGGTGGATGATGTGACGCCTAAGTCAGAGTCTTTGAGATTTTTCCACCATGTTGAACTCCAGCCTCAGTAGCATCCAAAAATGAGCCTGGAGTAGATAGTGATGTGCAACCCGTGGCTCTGAAAGCACTCTTTCACACAGTGCAGAAGAAGGAGTCTGTATTTGTCACATATACAGTCCAGCAAAGTGAAATTCTTTTCTTTGCATTTACCAGCTTGTTAGGAAGTTGGGGTCAGAGCACAGGGTCAGCCATGATTTTCACCCCTGGAGCAGATACGGTTAAAGGCCTTGCTCAAGGGTCTAACAGTGGCAGCTTGATGGTGCTGGAGCTTGAACAAAAAAATTTACGGTGGGAGGAATTCCTTCGGGAGTGGCTGGGAGTGTGTGCGCACCTTCGCTTCATGCAAAGTCATATCAAAGTGATTCCTTTCCATTAAAGCAAGAGGGTGGGGAAGGACTTTTCCCAGTGTTGGCTTCCCAGTAACAGTAGGCTTCATCTATTCTGAAGTGTTTTTAGACTCACAAAGTACATTTAGCTGCTTTCTTTACCGCTTGCCTCACTTTTTTTCCACCTCCCAAACTAGTTGACATGCTAGCAGTGGTGACTGGTGAATGTATCCGTCGACAACTCTATGCGACCCCTGGCACATGGTGGACAGCTCACCTTCAGATAAACACTCGACCAAGCTGTTTGTATTCACTCTCAGCTGTTGCGTTTCTGCCAGTCCACTTTATTTTCCCGCATATATAAGACAGATCGTGCTCATCCTGTACAGAAACCCAACACAGATGTGCTTGTTAACATCAAAGACACGTTGTGGCTGTGTGGCCCGAGCTGAACTCAACTGGTGTGTGAATGTTGGATTGGATACAGTCAGGACGACTGATGCAAATTTAAAGTGAATATTGGTCTAGATATCTGTTTGTGTCCTTAATTACATGAATGAATGTATGTGGGTTCGCGTCCAAACCAGTTGCATGGGGAGAAAAAAAAAATACAGAAGTGCTGCCAGTAATGGGATTTTTCCTGAAACCCTGACTCTTGCTATGTACAGGGAGTTTTCACTTAGGGTTTTAGCATTGCTAATGAAATATAGGCACTAATGTCATTGCTATGTATGTGCTTTTGAGATGGAAAAGAGGTAAATGACATTTAAAAGAGAGCGAGAGAGAGAGAGAGAGAGAGAGAGAGAGAGAGGAAGAAGCAGACCATTAAAAAAAAAATCTCAAGGAAATGTCAGATGCTAATAGCAGTGTCGTGCCTTTCGCTAATCCATTTCAGCTGTTTACTCTGAGCCTCATTACAGCATTTAAAGCGAGCAAATATTGTTCTTGTTTCTCTAATCTTTCCAAGTAACCAAGAGAAGACAAATCAAAGACTAGGATCCATGGTAAACCTGATATTAGCTCATCTTTTCTGAATGCATTCCAATTATAGGAGCTTGTTGGAAGACAATATTCAGACCAATGGAATTTCAAGCTATTCCCTCGGACAAAGCGCATGGAAACGAGAAGCACTGTAAAGCACTGTGAAGCTGTTCTGTAGATATACGGACTGATCAGACCTAATTACACAACACAGGAAAGGAAAGAAAGGAAACCCGTATGAAAAGAGGTTAATTTGGGACGAATAACTCATTGCTATTAGCAGTGAGCAGAAGTTGAATTTCCTTATAATCTGATCTTTGAGATCAGATCCTTTATGAGGCAAGTAGCGACCAAGCTCTGCGTGTGGAAACGCTGGATATTAGCAGGGGGTCAGGGCTGACAACCGATCCCTTGGTAGTTATTACGCAACTCTTTCATCTCGTATCGAAAGTGAAGGAAAGAGAGATTTGTCGTATGAAGTGAGAAGGGATGAAGAGAAGTCGTCCCAGTCCAAGCTGAGAGGTGTTTTTCCATCCAGTGAGCTTTTAATCAGGCAGATCGTGTTTTAATCTTAAATCTGATTATTATTCATGGAAATGATAATATTCACGTTATAACCTCTTATGTTTGTTTCTTTTTGGTGTGTAAATGCTGTTTGGAGAAAAGAGAAAATAAGTGACACACATGAAGACTTAATGTAAGAGAGACATCCAGAGCTTTTCCTTTGTTTTTCATTTCATTTCACGAGTCCTAAAATGGAAAGTAAAGCCGTTTTAAGTAGACTTCTTGTCCTGCAGATGAATCGTAAATGTATTCACTGTTGCCTGGAAACTGACTAAGCTAACAGGTGGTAGCTAATATATAACGATAATGATAATGAGTCTTTATTCGTCACGTTGGGGTCAGAGTGCCGGGTCAGCCATGATACAGCGCCCCCTGGAGGAGAGAGGGTTAAGGGCCTTGCTCAAGGGCCCAACGGTGGTGCTCGAACCCCCGACCTTCTGATCAGTAACCCAGAGCCTTAACCGCCAAGCCAGAACTGCCCCAATAATAGCGGCTATATGTAATATATAGCTATACCTGTATATAGTAAGCTATTTAAGCATGTTAATAAAGAGTAAGGGAAAGAAATGAGTATATCGTCATGAAGCACCTTAAGCAAAACTCATTTTGCTGCATAAAAGATATTATTCGAGTCCAGCTTCATTTCCTCGTAATATGTTTAACTGCGATGATACCGTGTGTTGTTGCGCTAGCGGGCGAGTTATATATAAAACAGCTTTGCACTGGACTTTATTTTGCTCTTCGTCAGTGTTTCCACACACCTGGACATTCTTGATGAGTAAAAACGCTTCTACTGATCGCCAGTATCGAAGGCGCATCAGGCTAAAGTGAAGCGCTTTAAGTTAAAGCAGACGTCCCGAATGAAAAGATGTTTATTTATCTTGGAAATTTATTCAGCAAATGAATTCTGAATTTTTTATTTTTTTTTTATATTTCTTAAACGTACCTGTCCACAGGGCAAGTAAGTATGCAGCTAACATAAACCAATCAGCTTTTAATCAGTCAAAACTTATTCAAAACTGTGCATCATCGTTAGTATTAATACTGATCCGAGTTATAACCTCTGTTTCAAACGTTTTCTCTTTCTCTGCTTGAGGGAGAAACGACAAGAACCAGACATAACGTGAACGATATCAAGAACCCAAGAGCCCAGTTTAATGAGGCCCGACCCGTCCTGATTGAAAAGCCGCTGAACCATTTGTTCGCTCTTTCATATTTGTCCTCCTTCCTGACCGGCATCTTGAGCTGCCACTCGTGTCTCTTTCCATCCGTTCAGCTTTGATCATGAGCTGTGGAGACCAAAACCAAGACAAACCAGAGGCCGAGCGTGCGGGCGTGTGACACGACGGCTGCTGCTGAGTGTGTGTTCATTTATCATCGTTATACAGTGGCTTTCATGAAAAGGAAAAGGCAGCGTCTTAATCAGCTCTCAGGCTGAACTGCTGGACCTTTAGTTAGACCCAGATGTCAGAACACACACACACACACACACACACACACACACACACACACACACACACACACACACACACACAATAAGCAATTTGACAAATCAAAAACAGAATTTTCCTCAAAAACAGAGTTGAAAACACTAGGAAAATGAAATGGAGCATATTTCATCATGATTGAGAAATACCTGCAGACAGGCGCTACTGCTCAAAATTAAACACCCCCCCCAGCTGTCACTCAAATCTTAATAAAAGCTAATAAAACACCTGGCTTGTGTCAAGCGAGTATAAACAGCTGTACACATTCATTTCCTGTCCTTTAGCTATGAGCAGTCTTAAAGAAGTCTATAAAGGGTATTAGGAGCTGTTTATCCTCACCTTGTTTAGATCATTCTACAGTAACTGACCACAGTTCATCTTATTTGTTATTAGCAAATTTATTTAATTTATTTATAATTTATTTAAGCAGTCGTTACTATACTTAAAACCATTTTAGAGGAGTTACATATTGGCCTGAATTGTCAAATAAACACTTGTACTCTTTCACAATCATATTTTCATGCAAACCCCCCCCCCCCCCCCCAAAAAAAAAACAAAACAAAACAACAACAATAACGCACAAACATATTACTTTTATTTTACTTGATCCATGTACTCATTGTAAATCTGAAAGAATTTCCGTGCCCTGAAACACATGCGACGTATGTTAATATATATAATAATCACGTGTCCAAACTGTGAAATAAGTTAATCGTGTGTAAAAATCACACATATAATTAAAAACACATGAAAATGTGTCCAGCACATTATCTGAAACTGAGCACCTTTGATGAAGGCTTTTAAGCTCCGCCCACTTCACAATCACTTCATGTCATATACTATTCCTGAAAAGTTATTTCCTGATGTATGTCAACGTTTGTGTCATTATGATATACATGGCGATTTCCTTTATAACCCTTATAAACCGCACTTGCTAGAGTGGAAATCACATTGCATTTTTAAAACCATTTACCTCAAAAATCAGGGTTTTTTTTTTTTTTTCTATATCCAGAAAGAAAAATCCTTGGATCTAAATAACCTGAATGCATGAGTTCATTCCTCTACCTAATCACAACAGTATTACTGAGGAATTTCCCAAAATGTTGGTAATTGTTGGATTGTGATTTACATACTTTTAAAAAATGATAACAGCCCCTTGTGTCTTCTTGGTAAAAAAAAAAAAAAAATAAAAAAAAATAAAATAAATAATAATAATAATAATAATAATAATAATAATAATAATAATAATAATAATAATAATAATAATAATAATAAATAAATCCAACAAAGTGTTCTGTAAATGTCTTTCTCTTCCAAGTGAAATAAACATTTTAATTCTAACATCATCCAAAGACTAGATCTTTTGCTTTTATTAAGTATGCAAATGTATGAATATTTAATTAGACGAAGCCTTATTTGCATTAGTCATTTTTCAACAAAACTTGTAAGAAATATTAGCAATCGACTGGCAATCTGTACCCTTTGTAGTTTGAGACAGTTTGTAATAACAGACAGTGTGAGATTTTGGCCAGCTGGAGGAGGAACTGATTTAGATATAGAAGTAGAAATATGGATGTGTTACTACATCGGACCACAAGAGGGCACTGCGCACTACATTACGAGTCATCCAGTCTACTCTTGTGGTACGTAAATTCTTTAGTAAACAAATCGAAATAAATCCTCTGGTGAAAGTTGAAGTACAGCTGCAAATCCTTCAAGTTAATGTAGAAATATATAAACTCTTAAAGTATGAAAATGAAAGTAGAATAAAGACCTGAAACCACACACTGATTTAAGTTCCTTCTTCAGTAAAACATTACCAAAACATTAGCTAAGTGTACTAGTGTGTATTAGGAATATGTACACAGATCAGATATAACATTAAAAACCCACCTGCCTAATATCGTGCAGGTCCCACTTGTGCTCCCAAAACAGCTCTGACCCAGTGAGTCATGGACCAAGGCAATTTGTGTGGGATCGGACTAGACGGGTTAGCCTTCGCTCCCCACACGCATCAGTGAGCCTTGTACACCCATGACCCTGTCGATGGTTCACCGCTTGTCCTTCCTTGGACCACTTTTGGTCGGTACTAACCACTGCATACCGGGAACACCCCACAATACCTGCCGGTTTGGAAGATGCTCTGACCCAGTCGTCTAACCATCACAATCTGGCTCTTGTCAAAGTCACTCATATCCTTACGCTCGCCCATTTTTCCTCTTTCCAACACATCAACTTCAAGAACTGACTGTTCACTCGCTGCCTAAAATATCCCACTCCTTCACAGGTACCACTGTAATGAGATAATCAGTGTTATTCACGTCACCTGTCAATGGTTTGGTGGACAAACAAGTCCGATTCAGGATTTAAAGTATCTGCTACTTCTTGGTCTTGGTGCCAGATATCACACACACCTTCAGAGGTCTTGTGCAGGCCATGCCCCGGCGGGTCAGAGCTGTTTTCACGGCACAAGGAGGACGTACACAATATTAGGCAGGTGGTTTTAATGTTATGGCTGATTGTTGTGTGTATATATACGTTGACATTAATTATTGTACTTTGAGTGTATTATAAATGTACTAAAACACAGTTCTTAGTATATTAAACAAATGCAGTATACTGTAAATATAATATAATATATAAGTGCATTAAAAAATATTAATTTAGCACTTTACTCTCATTTTTTACATCGCACTTACATACAAAACAATGAGATGTAGAGGTTTTTTTGTTGTTGTTGTTTAAATAGGTGGTCGTTTGTCTCACAGGAAATAGCAGTGCATAATTCGAATAAGAATGGCATTTCTGATCAGACACGCAGTCAGTGTGGAAGATATTTGTGGATTTGCTTGTCCAGCAGGTTGAGCCGAGTACCGGACTTATTAATGGAAGCGTGGGCCATTACAAAAATGAATTGGCTCCGAGTCAACTATGACTTAAAGCAGTGGTTAGATGAGAAGAAGATCTCCCAGCGCTGCACTGTAACGTTCTACTTCATTTACTTTAGTGATGTATTAATATATAGCTGATCAGCCGAGATATGTTTTCTAAAGTTTTCTTACCTGTGCACCAGAAATACTAGCCACCAGATTAGCATTGAGCAAAGTACATGTCTAAATCATTACACCTGACCAAGTGTAGAGGTGTGCAATGGGACTGGGGTACTGTGTGTCCCCCAAAAAAATATATATATATGTGGGGGAAAAAAAAGACGGCAAATTTATTAACAAAGGATTGTATTGGATATGTAATGGCACCCTATGATGCATTTACCACCTTCCTTCATTCATCTTCAGTATCTTGTATTTAGCAGACTGAAATTGCTGTGCTAGAAGACGCAAAAAAAACAAACAACAGAATCAAGAACAAGAACCACATGTAGTAGGTGATTTAAGGTGCTTTGAATGCTGACCACCTTTGTAGTAATGTTCATAAGAAAACGTTATGCGTTAGGCTGTGTAATGCGTTGTAATGTGCATCCACTGGCTGAACGTGTGAGTCACGTAGTCTCCATTATTACATCCGAACAAGAAAGCCATCTCCCTGTGCACGAGTCGAATACACCAGAGAGCTGATGTGTGTTTCTGCCCTAATGGCCATCCATTACAGCATATCAGACAGGCCATTACAAACAGCTCTGCCTGCTTTCTCACCCATGACGCACGTTTTGGCATTTACGTGCGGTGCAGGAAAGCTTGCTGGATAATGAGTGACAGTAGAGATTAAAAGGTTGATGAATCGTCATGTTAAAATGGGATTCTTAACAACTAGATCTTATCTCTGAAGGCAATAACATGCCACGTGAAGGCATCGTAAGTGTAGATTTTGTATTTGGATACAGATATCAACTAGATGTTTTTTTAGTCCGGATTTCAGAGGATATCACGAGCTTCTCTTTTAACTTCAGTGGGTTTTGGATGCTTTCATGAGCAGGGCTGTTTCGAGCAGCATCTTTTAACGGTGCTGCTGAATTCTTGATTCTGATTGGTCAGAAGGTGTATCTAGCAGCATCTCTTAACAGTTCCTGCTGAATTCTTGATTCTGATTGGTCAGAAGGTGTTTCTAGCAGCATCTCTTAACAGTTCCTGCTGAATTCTTGATTCTGATTGGTCAGAAGGTGTTTCTAGTATCATCTCTTAACAGTGCTGCTGAATTCTAGATTCTGATTGGTCAGAAGGTGTTTCTAGTATCATCTCTTAACAGTTCCTGCTGAATTCTTGATTCTGATTGGTCAGAAGGTGTTTCTAGTATCATCTCTTAACAGTGCTGCTGAATTCTTGATTCTGATTGGTCAGAAGGTGTTTCTAGTATCATCTCTTAACAGTTCCTGCTGAATTCTTGATTCTGATTGGTCAGAAGGTGTTTCTAGGAGCATCTCTTAACAGTTCCTGCTGAATTCTTGATTCTGATTGGTCAGCAGGTGTTTCTAGCAGCATCTCTTAACAGTGCTGCTGAATTCTAGATTCTGATTGGTCAGAAGGTGTTTCTAGGAGCATCTCTTAACAGTGCTGCTGAATTCTAGATTCTGATTGGTCAGAAGGTGTTTCTAGCAGCATCTCTTAACAGTGCTGCTGAATTCTAGATTCTGATTGGTCAGAAGGTGTTTCTAGCAGCATCTCTTAACAGTGCTGCTGAATTCTTGATTCTGATTGGTCAGAAGGTGTTTCTAGGAGCATCTCTTAACAGTGCTGCTGAATTCTAGATTCTGATTGGTCAGAAGGTGTTTCTAGGAGCATCTCTTAACAGTGCTGCTGAATTCTAGATTCTGATTGGTCAGAAGGTGTTTCTAGCAGCATCTCTTAACAGTGCTGCTGAATTCTTGATTCTGATTGGTCAGCAGGTGTTTCTAGCAGCATCTCTTAACAGTTCCTGCTGAATTCTAGATTCTGATTGGTCAGAAGGTGTACATAAAGTTTCAGTAACTGTGGCTCTGACAGTCGTTCCACCTGTAATTCAAATCACAGTTTTATGTCGATACACTTGTTCTAATACGCTATTGGAAAGCCGTATGGAAGAAGCTCTACGGTAAAATAAACAAATAAATAAACAAACAAATAAATAAATAAAAGTGTTTTCATTTAACAAAGAAAAACGGTTGATTGTGGTGATGCTTTATCTAAGGAGACATTATTTACTGTAACATTTATGAAAGGAGCGCTCTGTAACAGTCAGCAGGTTTTCCACCACAGGAAAGTCTTCAGGACCGAGGGTATTAAACCAACTAGCATGCAGAGTTTGCTAAACTGTAATGCTGTATGTTATTTATGTTAGCAAGGTTTTGTTTTTGCAAAGTTGCGCTAGAGATCGCCAAGTTTGCAACCCCGATTCCAAAAAAGTCGAGACGCTGTGTGAAACGTCAATAAAAAACAGAATGCAATGATCTCATGAAGCCGTATGTTATACACAATAGAACATAGAAAACATATCAATTGTTTAAACTGAAGAAATGTACCATCATTTTAAGGAAAAAATAAGGAGGTCGTTTCGAATCCGATGGCCGCAACACGTGTCAGAAAAGTTGGGACGGGGGCAAGAAATGGCTGGAAAAGTAAGTGTTACTAAAAAGAAACAGCTGGAGGAACATTTTGCAACTAATTGGGTTAACTGGAGGGCGAACGGTGGGGCACACCTCCAGGGTCGGGGGTTCGATTCCCACCGTGGCCCTGTGTGTGTGGAGTTTGCATGTTCTCCCTGTGCTGTGGGGGTTTCCTCCCCCAGTCCCCCCCACTCCGGTTTCCTCCCTCAGTCCGAAGATATGCGTGGTAGGCTGATTGGCATGTCCGAAGTGTCCGTAGTGTATGAATGGGTGTGTGAGTGTGTATGTGATTGTGCCCTGCGATGGATTGGCACCCTGTCCAGGGTGTACCCCGCCTTGTGCCCCATGCTCCCTGGGATAGACTCCAGGATCCCCGTGACCCTGAAGGAAGGATAAGCGCTATAGAAGATGGATGGATGGATGGGTTAATTGGCAAGAGGTCAGTAACAGTATGAGGACATCTGCTCATATTGAACACCCTTTCAACACACTTAGTACTTATACTACACTCAGAAGAGGATGGGTTCTCCTTTTAGTCTGGTTCCTCCCTTGGTTTCTTCATCCCATTGTCTCTCAGGGAGTTTTTCCTCACCACTGTCACCCCTGTCTTGCTCATTAATGATTTAAAACTACAGCCGGATTTCTTTAACGCTGCTTCGTGACAGTGTATACCGTTCAACGTGCCGTACAAATAAAATTGATTTGAAACGAATTAGATTGAAGGATGAGACGTGTTTGTGAATCTTCCGTGAAGGCTAGATGGGAAATGACAGAGGTTGGAAAACCCGCAACGATGTCTACAGTCTTCTGCGGAGGAGTCGTGGAGATCGGGGAAGACAGCATGAATCACCAAGAGAGAGTGTGGGGGCTGGGTGGGGGGATGGGAGGGGGGGTGGATTATGGGAGAGAGTGGGCAGAGAGTAAATGTCAGGGTGTTGAGTATATCATAGGCACTGAAGATTGAACTGATAGGGAAAGTGAGTCATCAGGAGTCACACACCGTGCAGAGAAAGTACAAAAACAACTAGAAGCTCAGACACTCATTATACATGGGGTAAATGTATTATCTTGGGTGGATGAAGACAGGGAAAACTTATATAGACCACATGTTCATGGTGTAACTACAGGGATTAAGCTGGAATGTTCATGATGTCAGGGCCTACTCTTTTTAAAGGAATCTTCCAGAAATGAATACATTTTTAAAATATATACTGGATATACCATCATATATACTCATATTGTACATCTATTGTAAGTACAAGCGTCTGCTACTATCCACTGGAAGATCTTATTCACTGCTTGTAGAAGGTCTGATGGGGCGACGCATTTACCTACAGGTGTAACAGACCACATTTTTTTGTACAATGACTAGTACTATTGTTCTCTAGAGCCAGAATGGATGAGATATATCAAGGTCATTTCGCAGTAGTATATAACACTCGTGTGTGTGTGCTGTTATAGGAAGACCATCAGTGACGGTGTGGTGTGATGATACCAGACGTCATAGTTACCGCTTTCACATCAAAGTTGATTATTTTCCTGTAATAGCATGACCCAGAGTGTTTTATTACTCTTCTACTGCGACAGTTTGCTAACATTGACTTATTCATTTATCAATGAGCGTCATATTTGTAAGAATTTATACTTACACACACATTTAAACCTCTGATTTCACGCAGTCGGCACTAGTGTCAGAGCTGCTGTTATAGAAAATTAATCAACACATTCAGACTAATCAGATCCAAGAATTCAACAACACTGTGGTGTAGCTTGTAATAAAATATCACATTACTATTCTGTTCTGTTTTTTTTTTTTTTTATGATGCCCCTAAGCATCTCTTTAGCTTTTATATCAATACAATATATAATAAAATGTTTATTATTATGAAAGAAAAGCCTGATGGTGTGTATGTGTGTCAGTGGGACTGTAAATAAGAGATGGAGGAAATGAGACTAGTTCGATTCCCACCGTGGCCCTGTGTGTGCGGAGTTTGGATGTTCTCCCCGTGCTGTGGGGGTTTCCTCCGGGTACTCTGGTTTCCTCCCCCAGCCCAAAGACATGCACGATAGGCTGACTGACATGTCCAAAGTGTCCGTAGTGTATGAATGAGTGTGTATGTGATTGTGACCTGCGATGGATTGGCACCCTGTCCAGGGTGTACCCCGCCTTGTGCCCGATGCTCCCTGGGATAGACTCCAGGTTCCCCGTGACCCTGAAGCTAGGATAAGCGCTATAGAAGATGGATGGATAATACATTAGATAAACGATTTTTTGCTTGGCAAAAATGTCATTTTGTGCACCGTACAGCCGAAACGTAAAAGGACATCTAATTCAAATGAACAAACAACCTGATTATTCACTATCGGGGTTAGGAAAAGTCAGTATGGAGTGATTGCCTAGTAAGAAGTTGAGTCACCGAGTCCCTCTGTTCTGCGCTGAATCGACAGAGAAATGTCTAGCAGGACATTTCAGTGACTCATTCAACAGTTCAGGCAAATTACACACAAAAATAACAGAGTTCACTCAGTATGTCTCCTGTGTAATGTATAATCACAATGCTGATCTTCATGACCCGACGATCTGCGGGGCTCAATATATTTCAACTTAGTAGTGCATTAGAAGGCAAGTCAAAAATGTTAGACCAAAATAAGATGCTTCCATTGCATGCTTCAGGTTTTGTAGTGTCGAAATTATCATTTGTTATTAAACCTTATTAGTTATTCGTATGTGACGTAAAAAAAAAAAAAATGTACACAGCGTAGAACGTGTATATACACACGTAGCATCCTGACAGGTGCATACTGTCGTCCTTGCCATTTAGACTACTGACTTACTTCATAGTGTTTCGTTTTGTGGGGGTTTTTTTTTTAAAGGAAAATCACTATTTTATTTTAGAAAAATGTGGATACTAGCTGTGTTTATTGCCGTAGGCGGAATCCTGTTTCTCTCATTGTTTTATAATTACAGTATATACGGTTTCCATTTCAAAACCGCTGAAACTCATAATATCAATGTATGGCATGATGGCGTTTTCATATAATATATATACATTATTTTGATATAGAATAAGAATAATATCTTAAGATCTTAAGAATAGTTTCTTCCCGAAAGCTATTACCATGATAAACAAACACATGTACTGAGTCCACAGCAATATGTATATATTGTCTTAAAACTGTGCATTTCATAGTACCTCCCCCATCCACCCCAATATCTATCTATCGTGCATATCTATCTTGCATATATTGTATATCTTGTTTATTTATCTTGTTTATTTATCTGTGTATTATCTGTTTATTCTTCTTGTGTATTGAATGTATATGTTTGCACGGAACAAAAAGGAGTGGCTCTTAATTTCATTGTACATATGTATAGTGACAATAAAAGGCATTCATTCATTCATCATATTGGGCTGCAGTTTAATATAATTTTAATAATTTACTAGGCCTATCCGAGCCCTTCCTTTACGTCTTATGTACATTTACGAGGCTGATAACGTTTGTAATTGCTTACCTTTTGGTTTTTGAATGAAAAAATGTATATGTACCTCTATTTTACAACTTTAACAATTCCGAAAGAAGCAAAGGCTGTTCAGAGGTTGTGAAAGACTTCTTTTACGACTTATTCAGCAATATTTACATCGCATTATGAAAAGGTTGGCTTTGGAACTGATGTCATTTGGGTGTTTTTTTATCTTATTATACACATTATTTGACCTTTTTTGTTGTTGTTGTTGTTGTTGTTGTTAATTCTGATAGTAAAAACCCTGTGAAACTGAACATTTTAAAGATCTTTTTTTTTTTGCCATATATTCAGTGTCTGTCTTCTTTATTGTGTCCTAAGAGTATGCAAACTTCTGCTTTTGTCTGCAAAATTTCAGTAAACCCAGCCTAATACACCAAATCAGCCCATGATGAGTCACCAACATGCCCGATCTGCCATTCTTAATCTTAATAAGTTCATTACACTGTGAGATGAACTGTATTGAATTACTCCCTCATTACACATGACTTCCTTTTCCAGCTGACCTCGTCCTTCAGGTTTATAAATAACGTCGGTTGCTAAAGTTCAGTCAGTTTGGGGATTAAAAAAAGTCCATCTTGGGGAGACACTTGGGTTAAAAAAAAAAGAAGAAGGAGATTACATAGTATGACAGCTTGTTAAAATAAAAATAAATAAATAAATAAACTTATGCAAAGAAAGAACAGAGTCTATTAATTCAGTGTCATCAGGGCAGGGTCTTACATCATCATCATGGTGTCATGTTGTGATATGGACAGAAATGATGTTAGGAACAAAAGCCTAGATGATCGACATTATCTTCATCCTAATAAAGCTCGCTAATACGATTGTTGTTCTTCCCGAGTTTGCCTGTGTCGTAGAAATAAATGATCACAGAAGACGGCGATAATATGAACTAAGGGAAATAACAGATGCGCTTTTTGATATTGTGAGATCTGAAGTTTAGATACTAACGTGGTGACAGAAATCATTAGTTTGTTTATTTATACAGTGGTCATATAGTGCTACATCACAGCACTATTCATTTTTGTTTTCTTTTCTTTTATTGCTCATAATCTCCTGGTATTGCGCAAAATCAACTGGGATATCTAGGCCAATATTTAGGGATATCTAGGCCAATAAGGCCAATTCACATCAGACCCACTGATGAAAATGTATTATGATGCATGTCATATGTTGCATTTTTCTCCAAACTGAGTATTAGGTAAGGAACAAAAATCAATGTTCATCATCTTAAGGAGTTTTTCCTCGCCAGCGCCACCACCGGCTCGCTCAATTGGGATAAATTCACACAATTAAAATCTCCATCCTGTGTTTATATATTTCTGTAAAGCTGCTTTGAGACAACGTCCATTGTTAAAAAGTGCTATACAAATCAAATTGAACTGAAACTGAATTGAATGTAGGATTTACTGAGTTACTGTTACCACCCCACTTTTTTTTTAATTAATTTTTTTTTATAACAGCGTGTTTTATTCCTTTTTTACCACAGCAACTTGCCAATAATCGATTTTTAAAAAAATTTATGAACAAATGACGTGTTACTTTTATACGTTTATGGTTACATACTGTATAAAGTCGTGAAACAAGTTCTCACTTGTGTTATAGCAGCTATAAACATTCATTCCCTCACCAGCCTCTCTTTCTTCTCTCTCGTCAAATTAATAAGCCAAAAAAAAAAAAAAACAATAAACAAAAACGCAAACTCTGTCCTGAAGACTTTCCCATGGAGGAAAACTGACGGTTACAAAGCGCTGACATGGAAGACTCCTTCCATGCGTGTTCAATAAACATCTCCGTACAGGAAACGTCACCACATCAATAATTAGGCATGTTTTCTTTTGTTAAAAACAACACAAGTCCATGTGTACATCGTTACTATAGAAACTCTGTAGTAGCTGGAACTACTGTCAACAGTGTTGTTATAGAACATTAAGCATCACCTTCCTTCTGAGAATTTGAGAATTCAATCACTGTTGCATAAACGTACTAAATGTACAGACCTCACCTGTTTTACACCTCTTTCTTTTCCTCGTTCGCATGCACAGGTGAAGCAAAAGCCTCACGTACAGTAAATCACACAATCACACTTTTCACATACTTTATTTTAAACCATAGTCTACAGAGGGGTCATGATTGTGCCAGTTGTAGCGGAAGTGCTTATACGGTACCGATACTCGTGGATAACCAGAAAAAAAGACGTATTCGCTGTTTGTTAAGCGTCCAGATAGAACAACATTATTGTAGTTTCTCATAAACGTCTTTGGAAGAGTAAAAATACTTAAACTCTCAGGCATGGAAAAACAGAGTATCTGAATCTGGCGTAAGCGGAGTTCACTGAGTTACACCGTCAGCTGTTCTGAACTTCTAACGTACTGTAAGTCCACCTGGAAAGTGTTATAACACAAGATTATGTTACTCGAAGAAGATGTTACGTATGTTAACTGGCATTAAAATGAACGAAGACGGTAACGGAAAGCGTTCACCGGTGTCACATAACAATACAAACGCAAGTTAACGTAAAGACTCCACGTGAGCGAACTACTCTTGTGCTATTCCCTACGTAAGAAGTCTAAAATTTCTGATAGCTCCCTGTTTACTGGTTGCGATGCATTGTTGACATTTCTCAATATGATGGAACCTTACGTAGCAGTTGATTTTAGCGACGTTAAGTGTATTTATGGGGTAATTCTGGCAACCGTGACTCTTTTCTGTGTCAGTTCTGAGAAAAATGTTGATATTTCTAACCATTTGGTCTTGTTTTCAATGTCACTGTGCTTTTACGTTGTCCTTATCAAAGACTTAATGGGTATAGGCTAGCTAGTTAAGCGTTTAGCCTCAGTCATTAGCAAGCTTGTTGCCCATATTTTCATGTTGCCTAGCAACAGTGTTCTCCATTTGAACAGCAAGCGTATTTCATATGTTCGCCAAAAAAAAAAAAACAGTAATTGATCGATTCCAGTTACCTCAGTCTGAAAAAAAAAAATTTCATTTCATATATATATATATATATATATATATATATATATATATATATATATATATATATATATATATATATATATATATATATATATATATATATATATATATATATATATATATATATATATATATATATATATATATATATATATACAATGTCCCATATCAATATCATATTTCATATTCATCTGGTAAGTTATCCATAATAAAACTCAACATTATTTACCTAGATAACCACAGTTGCTTTACGTGTCTAGACCTTTCAATTCTGTAAAGCTGCTACACAAATCAAATGAAACTGGATTGAACAGTGTTACTCTGGCACTCCATAGCAAAAATAAAATAATTTGCAACTCTTTTGCATTAATAAATACTGTAATCACAATAATAAATAAATACTTTATCACTGTCTCAGTCCCAATAAAATGCTGCTGCTGGAGATTAGTGAGAAACCCCACTGTTTAGGAGACATGTCCGTATTTAGAGCCAGCCTTAGGGCGTATCTGACTGGAGTGTGTGCCAGCGCGCTGTTTCCACCTGACCTCGGCTGCACATCTCCTTCCAGTGCTGTTGCCCCACCTCCGGTCCTTCAGAGCCAATCAGAACGCGGCCAAGCACGCTGCTTTTCGTGTACAGTCGTCCCTGCAGAAATGCACCGATGATAAGAGTGGAGATTTTATTCAGAGACAGACTGAATTTGATCAAATACATACAGTAAATCAGTCTTTAAACAGAACACAATTCTGTGGTGTGATGCCATAGGAGTGCTTTATTCCTCTTATACAACTGCAATTTTCCAGTGATTAGCATTTTATGTCTTAAAGAATGGTGTCATATTTTGAAAAAAAATCTATTTATAGTTACATGTACTGTTGTCATCTGTCTAAAAGATTTTTTTCAGTGTCAGAAAACTTAAAGTTACATCTTTACCTTTAACTGTTACAAAGTCCTAACACTGGAGACTCCTTCGATAAATGTTAAATAAACGTCACCTGACATAAATCTTCACTAAATTAAAAAACAAAACAAAACAAATACACATTTTTTGTTAAATAACACTTTAAAAATGTATTATTAGTCTTAGATTATGAAGAGCCTCCTCTATAGAAGTCCTTGAGTAAGTTACTATAGAAATTATTACAATGAGCACCCCAATGTAAACCTGATTTGTGTTTCAGCTATAGGAAATTAATCAGCACATTCTGACCAATCAGAATTGAGAATTCAGCAGAGCTGTGGTGTTAAATAATATTTTGATGTCATTGAAGATACTGGCTAGTCATGTTTGTTGTGAGGGATTTAAAACTTTACGTAATACAGTGGGGGAAATAAGTATTGGACGCGTTATTTTTTTTCAGTAAATATATTTCCAATGAGGTTGTTCACATGAAATTCTCACCGGACATCGGTATTAACTCAAGAAATCCGCAAATATAAAGAATTCACAACATTAAAGACCATAAATAAAGTTATGTGTAATAAAGTGGAATGACACGGGAAAAAAGTATTGAACACGCTAAGAAAAAGCAGTTCTCCGAGGCAAGGTAAGGCAAGGAACTATCTGAAATTCATGTTATTATACCCCCTACCTGTGCAAATTAATATCAGCTGGGTTAGTAAACTGATGGTCTATAAAAAGGCTTTTCGTTACCAAGGTGTCACATAAGAAACATCTCATGATGGGTAAAAGCAAAGCGCTCTCCCGAGACCTTCGCAACCTTATTGCAAAACATATTGATGGAATCGGATACAGATGTATTTCAATCCTCCAGTAAGCACCATTGGGGCCATTATCCATAAGTGGAAGTAACATCACTCTGTCATCAACCGGCCACTAACCCTAACCCTAACCATATTTACTGAAACCAATGTTGACGCGTCCAATACTTATTTCCCTCACTGTATTTCTTGACAAAAATTCGGTCTAGACACTTACTATAGGTTTAAATAGACTAACCAGATAGCACTAGCAGTACATAATGTTTTACTTATAAAGATAGAATTTGTGTCTAGATACTGTATCCACATTTTGACTAAAATAGATATGGTCGTTGGAACAAGAAATAAGTGAGGAAGAAAAAGAGTATTCAGTTAGTAAAATAACTGTGGTATGTTGGAAATATATTTAAATCATTATTTAAACTAATGAACTGGTATAATAAAGATCTGATATCTCCTGATCACCTGCATGACGATGAACTCCAGGACCAGTGGAAGTCTGATGATGTCACCGGGAGGTAAATCGAACAGGAAAGGTGCGTTCCACACCGCGTTAGATCCACTCGCTCCCTTTGTCTCTTTAGTACTGATCACTTTCCCACCCTGTCGCATGTTGATGACAACGTAGTGATCTGTAGCAGTTGAACAGAAACAAATGGGCCTGTCATTTAAAAAAAAACAACAACAACAACAACAATATTGCATTGGCACTGATTGAGAATTTTCAGATTGAGAAAAAACAGATCAAGTACTAAACATAATTGACTTTGTTGCAGCCCTGGTTTTATCACATTTACCACACTGATGTATGTAATTAGTTAACTGAATCACTTTTTTAATTAAGAAGGCTAATGTCCTGTCGTCTTTTCATGTCACTGGATCTGAGAAACATTATAAAAGTTCTGTGTTTAGTCTGGACTCATAGCAGCGTCTGGTAAAAAAAAAACAATGTATGTTATACAGTATATAATGCTAGCATACCTGCAGCTCCAGGCATTCGTGTTAGCTTGGCCAGGTTCTCAGCTTTGCGCACCATCACTTTGATCCGATGGGCCTGAGTCTGGTACTGAAGCAGGACAAAAAGTTGACCCAAAGGCTTTGAAATGCACACCGATGTCCTCATTGTTCCCAAAGAGTCCTGGGTACTGTGGCTCTGAAAGCATACACGATTCTGTACTTATACCACAGTGCTCCTGAATTCTCACAACGTATTTTAGTTAGAAGGTGTTAATTAATTTTCGATAACAGAACACAGCTCTGGGAGCAGTTCCAGCTGCAAAGCAAATCACAGGTTCATATTAACACATTCGCTCTAATACGTTATCGTTCCCGTGGCAGAAGCTCCACATACCGTAATCCAAATCTAATAATAAACACATTTCGAAACAGCTGTTGATGTTTAATAAATACAAATGTATAATACTTGATGAGCAAAGTTTTCTGTAAGGAGAAGTTTATTTATGGAAGGAGTCTCCAGTGTCAGCGCTTTTTTTTTTTTTTTCCCCTAGAGGCTGGTGAATGAAACACAATGCTGCACAACATTAAATGTACCGTAATTTCCGGACTATAAGCCGCTACTTTTTTCACACGCTTTGAACACTGCGGCTTAAACAATGATGCGGCTAATTTATGGATTTTTACGGGCTAACGAGCTTCACGCCGCCAAAACATTTAGCCTCGTCTTAACTTCGAGACGTAAGTGACATTGAGAGCGACAACGAAAGAGCGACTGAGGAAGTGTGACGAAGTACCGGTAATTCTGAGGCTGTTCAATTCCGACACTGAAGAAGGCGACTGTAGTGGTTTTAGTGCGCAGGAGGAAGATGAAGATAGCGATCAATGACTTTTCCTGGTAGGCAACTGTATTTTTTATTTTTTTAACCAGCCGTGTTACAGACACAGTTCGGAAAAAAGCATTTACGGAACGTATTTAATTAAAAGTTTTTTAAAAATCTCTGTGTAACATCTTTCTGTGTAAATATCTCATGTTACAACGTGGACACCTGCGGCTTATAGACAAGTGCGGCCTATATATATGTACAAAAAAAATTTTCTTTTTAAAGTTAGTGGGTGCGGCTTATGTTCAGGTGCGCTCAATAGTCCGAAAATTACGGTAACTATAAACAGATATAAATGTGAAGGGTCAATCCATTTAATCCATTCAAAATCATAATCATCGGCACACTGTGGTACAAGAAGAATAAAGCACCCCAGGACATGCTGTCGTAGGAAACTACTCAACTTTGGGCAGGTCGCAGTAACTGATTCATGGATTATTTTCTTGTTACGGCACGACCCGAGCGTTTCATCCCTTAAACAGTAACTTACACACTCCCAGTCACATATACAGTATATCAACACATTGAGTTTTATTACAGTGTAATCTCTATTAGCGCTACAGATCTTAGTATATAAGGGCTAATTAACTTATTGTAGCTTTTAAATGAGTTGCATAAATAGTTTAATGAGATACAGTCTTACTGACGTCCTCCACAAAAGTCAAGTTTTGACTCATTATAGAATAAATCGTTAAAAAGCGTTTTTAAAAATGGATCGATATTTTATCCTGTGGACAATAGGTGAACTTACAGCCTGTGATATTTCATTTAATTTCCTACCACCTTAGTATTTTACACAAATCTTAAGATATATACGTAATGGTTCAGTTCATTTGCATGTATTGAGCTGTCGGTGTAGTGGGATGATCAGTAGGCAAACTGTAGGAGTTTATCTTTTATTACTCAACACATACACGCACACACACACACACACGCACACACGCATGCCTGCTGAGGATGATGTCACCCCAGTGGTTGCTGTATCAGCTGTGTGTGTGCTTCAACTCCATGTAGCAAACATCTGTTCTTATAACGAACACGTCTCTCACAAATGTCACCGAGTCTGATTTCTCTGCAGCTAAAACATAAAATTAAGAAATAAATTTCCTCCTACAGTGTTAATTCGGAGCAGAATTGATCAAGAGTAGGTGGAAAACAAACCGTAATAAATAAATGCTGTAGGAGTTGATTTACCACTGCTGATTTTAGCTTGGAAGAGAAATTTAAATAGGCCTATATATATATATATATATTTTTTTTTTTTTTTTTTTTGATGATGATGATGATAAGCTTGCGTGTAATAAGTCAAGTCAGTTTTAAACCTACTTCATTTCCAAAGTGCATTAAAAAAAAAAGAAATCTCCTGAATAAATCACTATGAGAAATGAATGAGTTAGACTGCACGCTTGTTCCTAAAACCTGCTGAATCTAGGCACCGTTTGTGGAAGCCCGACTCGGATGGGATTAGATCTGTAAGAAATTATTGACAGTATGACTTCTGAAAGAATAAAATTTTTCCCATAACAGCTTTCTGATGTCTGGGTTACTGGAAATTATATTACAGTACTTTGGAACTTTAACAGCATGGTTTAAAAAGAAACTTGGTATACAGTGGGGGAAATAAGTATCGAACGCGTCAATATATTTCCAATGAGGCTATTCACATGAAATTTTCACTACACATCAGTATTAACTCAGGAAATCCGGAAATATAAAGAAATCCAAACATTAGAGTCCGTAAATAAGTTTTACGTGAATAGCCTCGTTCGAAATATATTTACTGAAAAAAATGTTGGCGCGTCCAATGTCCTCTTACTTATTAATTAATATGTTGTGTCTTTTTTTTAAAAAAAACAATTTATGGTAAAATTTAATGTGGTAGGATGTATACAAGACAAGTTAAAACTTATATGATAGCAGCTTATCAGTCGTTCGCTCACCATGACACAGCTTGTCACGTTCGTAACAAACCCGAACGTACAACTTCCTCTGTCCCGAAGACCTTCCCGTGTCGGAAACTTACTGGATACAAAGCGCTGGCACTGGAGACTCCTTACATAAATGTTAAACATCTCCTTACAGAATACGTCACCATATCAACAACTATATGTTTTTCATTGTTAAACAACAGGAAATATTAAGACTGCGATTTGAATGAGAGCTGAAACAACTGTCAGAGCTGCTGTTATGGAAAATGAATCAACACCTTCTGACCAATCAGACTGAGAATTACACAAAGCTGTAGTATAATACTTTTAAACTACATTAGCCTGGAAGGAAACTCTGGACACCAAACATGTGATTGCTAATGAACAACTTTACCACAATAATAATTGAATCTTAGTCCGGTTTTCTCTTTCACACTCTCTCACACTTTTTTCTATCTCACTCCATCTCTCTCACCCTCTCTCAGTAATGCCCTCTGGCACGGTTTTCCTTCTCCACGGAGGACAAAGCGTGGGTGTTGCGCCACTCCAGTCACTCGGCACTAATCCCTATCACCATCTCGCAGCGGAGTGGAAAATGCGTGCACACACACGCACACACAGGGGGAGCTACGCTCTGATTACGAAGCCACATTCTCACGGCGATAGAGCAAGTGAACGTGATATGGATTATTACAGGAGCAGAGTGCTGCATTTTCCATCCACATGCGTCACCTGGCTGAAGCAGGGGCGCCAGGGACACACGGACGCAGCACTGACCTCAGAAAGCGTGATGGAGCTGATGGAGCTGATGACACATCACCAAACAGGCCAGAGGCAAATCTGATATGCCGTGTTGCTCAATCACAGCTTTTCCACATCTAAATCTAATCTGAGTCATCTCAGTTTCAAGATGCACTGATGATTGCTTCATAGTTCTCAGGTTCAGGTCTACTGACCAAGTCGCCTCTTTAGATTATATATAAGTTATCAGTGATATAATAAACAGCACTGATGTAAATGGAGTCACAAACGTCCTTTCCAGGATTACAAATTAGAGATTTATCGTACGTCTATAAGCATTGTAATTACTAATTAACTAAATGAATGAATGAATGAGTTAATTGTTATTTTGGGCTGAATAGATTAAATGGCTTTATGTGTATAATATCAACTGTTTGATTTAAAAGTACAATTCTACTTATGCAAATGAACTCCAAAAACAATCCAAATGTTTGGTGTAACAAATAACGCAAGCCTACAGTTAGCATTTGTTACCAGTTGTTAAAGTTCCCATTGCGCAAGCTGTGCCAGTTTATTTTTTAACCTTAGACAGTGCTGAGTTGTTAAACCTACAACATGTAGGATTTTTTTTAAAATTATTATTATTATTGGGTTAGTACACAAAAAACTCCTCTAGAATCTAATATTCCTCAGCTGTTGTGAGGCACCCTGACAGTCCTGTAACAGTAATTCAGCATTGGTGCTCTGTGTCGGGTCAGAATTGTTGGGAAATTTGGTAATGTGTATGTCATACACTGCCTCAGAGGTGTCAAACATCATCAGAGCCCAGCTATTGGCACAAAAGAAGTCCAACTGCACAGTGACAGGCAGGAGCCATCAGCCAATCAGTGGAGAGAATGAGAGAGCATTAACAAAGCAAGACAAAGTGTGAAAGATTGCGATTATATGATATACAGTAGAAGGATAAAAGGCTTCAAGATGTGATTTTAGCTCTTTTTTTTCTTTCTTTCTGAACAAGGATAGTATTTATTTAGGTAGTGAATAAGAGTCAGGCAATTTTCTCATGATAGCCAGAATGACTAATGGGACGTGTTGGTGAGTTTTCCACGATCTGTTTGTCCAATCTGTGTCCATTTATTCACTTGTGGGATTCCACTTTTGGGTCCAATACTCCCACTTTGATTTCTATTTTATTTTATAAACAAATACATATTTTGCTTATTTTAAATTAAGGTTTTCATAGCCAAGTGACAAACTGCTAAACGTGTTACTTGTTAGCCTCATACATTAGCCTCATACTGTAGTTCCAGTAAAAATGAGCAATATTTCTTGGCTGCTATTGATCATTTGAGGTACGATAAAATGTTTTGTTTCTGTGTAAGTATGTATACTAGTTCTTTCATAGATTTGTAACATATTTCTGTACCTTTTTTACTCGCCTCCTAGCAGGATTGAGTTGGCGGTTGTATGTGATGGTGGTATCGGGCTCCCAGTCCATCTCGCTACAGTTGAGCTCTAGATCACCCAGCGGTGTCTCACGGAGACCTGAGAAATCTTTACCAAACACGGCCAGTTTGAGAGTGCAGGTCCGAAGCTCTTCTACAGATCCGACCTTCAGAGTGAACGCCTGAGTCTGAGGGTCTAGGCTCAGGCTGTTTCTGCGTGACGGCACTGCCTGCAAGGCAGCAGGGCACATCGGTGGCAGGCTGGCACGCACCATAGCACCACTGAGCCTCCTGGAGCCCCTGAACAGACTGAGGATTGTGACGGTGAGGGTGCCATCTGCTGGACAGAACAGCAAGGAGAACTGAACTGCAGGAGGCTGCTTGTTTGTGAAGGAGCTGCGCCTGGAGCTCAGGCTGGCGCTGTATTGAGATGGAGAGAGCTCCCCCTGCTGGCTGGATGGCGCTTGCTCAGGGTCAGTAGCTGCCAGGAAGTTGTCTCCAATCACCGTTGAGCGACGATCCAGAGCACGGCGTGTTTTAGACACCAGGCTAAGTTTAGGGATACTCGGGAGGGAGGCTCGGCCATGGACGATCGGTTTAAAGGGAGAACACGGGACAGCGGGGGTGCTCAGGCGGCGTAGGGCGAATCGAGACTTCTGAGGGCCTTTCAAACTTGTTGAGACCTGCGGAAAACTGCTCTGGTTGTCATCAGATGGCGTAAAGCTGCTGGCCACTGATGGATAGTCCAATACATCACCGTCCAGCTCTTCATACTGCTGCTTGACTGGAAGAATTTTGATTGATGGGGACGAGCTAAGAGTCACAGTCACATGATCTGTAGGTCCGGATTGTAGATAAAACCCCTCCTCTTTAGAATCAGAAGAGCGGGATTTCCTGCGGCGCCAACAAATGATGCAACCCAGCACAAGGCCAAAGCAGAAGACGGCCAGACCAACAGCCAGGAGGATCTGTAGATGAACTGAGACAAACTCATTGATATCACTGAACAGTCCACAATTTAAAACTATATATATACATTCTCTGACTTGATAAAATAATCTGTTTGTTCCATATCTATTGTTACCTAGCTATATGAATCAAATCTTTCACTTTTCTTATCACAGCCTCAGTTATTCAGCTCTAAAAGAAAACAAGCCTCTGCTTTATCTCTGCACTTCTTGCTTGCTTACATTGAATCTCATTTCTTTTAGTGGTGCAGTTTTTCCTCCTTCTCTAAACAGCACACATCACTCCTTATCTGATTACAGGACACAGGAAATGCCCATCTGTCCTCATCACAGCTAGATGGAGACGAAGCAAACACAGGCAAAGCCTTGATCTAAAACAGAGCCACCACGTGACCTCGGCTGGATCAGGATTGTACCTCTGCTGCTGAGGATGTGTCTGACTGGGAGACTTTCTTTTTACGCATATCTGTAAAGTCAGTGTGTGTGTGTGCAGGCTTACTGTAAGTGTTGCTATGATAAGATTACATAATCGTATTAACCCAAGTTAAATAATACTTTATGTGGTTTAGCAAACATGCATGGCTTGAGGAAAACTTGAGTTGGCAACAGAAACCAGCTCAGCATCGTTGGAGGTCATGAAACAGAATTAATCCGGGTTCAGACTTATGCAATTAGTGCGTTAAAGCAGGAGTTCTTAAAGGTTTAACTGTAAAATGTTGTGCGCACGATGACATTTTGTGTATTTATTACAGGCATAGAGCGTTTTATTCCCGAACCTTCCGACAATAGAACGTATTAGCCCCAAGCTGACATTTGACATTATTTATAGTCTTGTTTTTGAGGTACTGATATATGGATTCAAGTCTTTCAATTCAAGTGACCAGTCAGATATGCTAATAACTATAAGAACCATATTCTAAACATAATCATTCTGGTAATGGTTGATTGTCTTTCCAACACATTATTTTTATTATATTTATTATTATTATTAATTATTTATTTCATTTACATTTTTTAAAACCCCCTGGCTATGCTTCACGAACCCCTGGGGGTCACTGGATGCCATTTTGAGGACCAACAAGGTACATTCGTGCCAATACTTTCGTGAAAACAGAAACAAAGCAAACATTGAAACAGTGCATTTAAGCACTGATGGAGCTAAAATGCCATGAAGTCAATCCCCACTCCTATGCTTATATGCTTAATTAGGGTTGACAGTATGTGTTAGGTCATATCATATGATAAAAAGCACTGCGCTGTAAACCCTTCATGCACCGAGACCCTGACTCACCACACTGCATTTCTCAAACAGAGTTCAACCCAGTGAACTCAATCCAGATTTGTATTTGCAGATACAATTCCCAACACAATAAAGTGCTATTTACACTTATTAAAAGGTGGAAAATGTTCTGATGCCTCCTGCAGTCCGTCTAAGTGCCTGAGATAAGCTGAGAGCCAGTTCAAGATAAAAATGAGTCACATGGTTGAGTTCATGTTGTGGTTAAGCAGCTGGAGAGCAAGACATGACTTCATACACTCACATAGCACGGGCAAAAGCTTTCAAAGCTTTATAACAGTGTTTTAAAAGGTAAAAAAAAAAAAAAAGCAGCATTCTGATAAATACTGAATGCAGAGCTTTTATAACTTAAACTATGACAGTTGTTAAAATTGGAAAAGGATAAGATGTATCATTGAGTAAGCACAGCCATTGTTGTTATTATTATTATTATTATTATTATTATTATTATTATTATTATTAATAGTAGTAGTAGTAGTATTGTTGTTGGAGTTGGTAGTGATGAAAATATAACAACAGTAATAATAATAATAATAATAATAATAATAATAATAATAATAATAATATTTTATTGTTGTATAGATTATTATTATTTAAAGTTATAAAAATATTTAATAGGCCTATAAAAACTACATATTATTGTTAAATAATAATATAAACAATTATTATGTTTCCCTTTCAGAATAAGCTTCAATAATAATAATAATAATAATAATACTTTATTGTTGTATTGATTATCATTATTATACAGTTATAAAATTATTTAATATAAAATATACTTATTATTGTTCAATAATAATATAGACAATTAATATGTTTCCCTTTCAAAATAAGTTTTAATAATAATAATAATAATAATAATAATAATAATAATAATAAGAAGAAGAAGAAGAAGAAGAAGAAGAAGAAGAAGAAGAAGAAGCAGAAGAAGAAAAAGAAAAAGGTGAATTCGTCATTATATATCGTATTAGTAAATGATAAATATTATTATGTTTACCTTCTAAGTTAATGCGCATGGTTCCGGCTCCAGTGCGCGCGCCCGTTATGAGTGTTACCGCTAAGTGCACGCGCTCGCGCTGTCCACTCTCCGGGATCAAGATCAGTTTTCAGCCTCTAAACTGTTCCGCATCGCGAGCTCACCGGAGACAAACAACGGCACGCGATCATTCCGCACAAAAGGAAACATAAAGCGGTGGGCGTGTTCCAAACCACGCCCACTGCCGCATCCGACGCGCTCCGATTGGTCAGTGTTCAAAACATTCCTTAAAGAGTTCCGCGTTTTGATGTGTCAAGTTCCAAACAGTGGGCGTTACACCCTAGAGGCACGTGGAAGAATTCTGACGCGCTGTGATTGGTCAGAGTTCAAAACATCCTCTAAATGAGTTCTGGGGTTTGATTTGTTAAGGTGTAAACGGAACGGGGTTCTGATATATTCTCGTGCGCGTGAGAGAACTCCGACGCGCTGTGATTGGTCAGTTTCCAAAACGTTCTCCAAAAGAATTCTGACATTCTAGCGCGCGGATTAGTCAGAGTTTAAATCCCACGTGAGGGGCTTCTAATGTCCACAGCCAATCACAGGCGACCTTACTATATCTACTAACCTCCACTGTAAGAAATAAAGGTACCAAAGTATACCTTTTCATGTCGAGGATAAGGGGGGAAATTCCTGATGATGCATCTTGAGGGACTACAACTTTTTATAAAGTGCAGAACGATTTGTTTGTTTGTTTGCTGACTCATTAGCTAATACCATTTATCTAAGGCATAATGAAAGCTTGCTTGTCCCCGAGGGAAAGATGAATATTTTATTATGCTGATATATTCTGACCAATTCCAGTATAATGACTGTTTTTTCAGATGATATAGATTCTCAGTAATTTTGCACGATGCAAACTGTGTATTGAAGTGTTTGGGCATTACAGGCTGAAGGATACACTGTATGGTCAAAAGTATGTGGACACCTGACCATCACACCCATATACGGTTCTTCCGCCACACAGTTAGAATCACACAGTTGTATAGAATGGCATTGTCCATCCATCCATCCATCCATCCATCCATCTTCTACCGCTTACTCCTTTTCAGGGTCACAGGGAACCTGGAGCCTATCCCAGGGAGCATCGGGCACAAGGCGGGGTTCAAAGAGGCCCAAACACCACGTGCACAAAGCGAGCTTTATGAAGACATGGTGTGTTAAGGTTGGAGTGGAAGAACTTGAATGTCCTGCACAGACAGAGCCCTGACCTCAACCTCAATGAACACCTTTGGGATGAACTGGAACTGGAGCCTCCTCACCCAGTGCCTGACCTCACTATTCCTCTTGTGTCTGAATGAACACAAATCTCCACAGCCACGCTCCAGAATCTAGTGGAAAACCTTCCCAGAAGAAAAGAGTAGAGGTTATTATAACAGTAAAGGGGGAATAAATCTGAAATGCGATGTTCAACAAGCTTATAAGGGTGTGATGGTCAGGGGTCCGCATACTTTTTTAACATATAGTGTATTTTCAGTGCTGTGCTACACAACACAACACAATACAACAGATGTAAGAAGCACAATGCAACAAGGCATGCTGTTATAGGAAAATAATCAACAGCACAGTGGTATGACATGGTGTTTTAGTCCTTTTATATCCCAGCAATTTGCCAATAATTATATAAAAAAAATTATGACAGAATGGTTCCTGGTATCAAATTTGTTCTTGGTAAGAAATATAGCAGCTAAAGATAGTCGTTCCCTCACAGCATCTTTTTTGTCTGTCTCGATGAGTTTTAAAGTGCTGACACTGGAGACTCCTTCCATAAATGTTACATAAACATCTTCACCATATCAACAGTTACACACATTTTATATGGTGAATCCACCATATTAGTCCATGTGTAAGTTGTGACTTTAGATACTATAACATATTTGAATAAGCGCATTAATATAATCCCGAGATTTGCCTTGCAGGCGAAACAACTGTCAGAGCTCCTGCTGTAAAAAATAAATAAATAAATAAAAATAAAAAATATCACCATCTTCTGACCAATCAGAATTGAGAATTCAATAGTGCTGCGGTTTAAAATATATTGTTTCAGTTCATATTCCACTTGTTTGATGGAATGCTTTATTTAAAAGGTAAAGTTGTGGAAAAGTCTGATATACCATATACCAAACAAACAAACAAACAAACAAAAATCCATTATCCAGAGCAAACACATACAGTAGGCACACGGTTCATATGGTTGAAATAATCCACTCTCTCTTTCTCTGGATCTGACACAATGCCGCACATTTTGCTGCAATGGCTGCAGCTTCTTTTTCCTATTAGGTTCTCTAACTGTGAGAAATGCGGTATTATATTATTGAAGAGCTGACTTTAATCCTGAATTCTCTCTCTCTCTCTCTCTCTCTCTCTCTCTCTCTCTCTCTCTCTCTCTCTCTCTCCCTCACTCACTCACTCTCTCTGACTCAGCTTTTAGAAATCATGCCAAATGAATTTGTTCAGGTTCTGCTTCTGTAATGGATCTACTGCAGTAAACCTGATGATCCTAAAAATAAAACACTATGACTAACATCAAGCAGTCACAGCGAGATTCCAGCTGTCTTTCAGATTCAAAACATGTCAATCTGTATTTCTTTGATGATTAATTCCATAATTATGTAATTATTTTTCTCTTTGCTAGCTTTCCACCCTCACATGCAACCATGTGTGCTTTGCCTGAGAGCCAAACAGCCTACATCCATCACGCTATCTGCTATTCCTTTATCCAAAATAAAATTGACTCTAATGTGTCATAGGGGTTCTCTTTCATCATTTCGTGTTCGAGATCCACCTATGGGAAGGGCATCCGTATCTGACCTCTGTAGAAGCATCCAATTGCATCATGTCTGGTTATGACAGACAGGAGCGCGTTTCCAATGCCAGGTAAGGGCACGCCTCTTACCTGAGTGCATAAATGATCTGTGTACCCCTCTTCCTCAGTTGACATTCGCTTCATGCGATCTCTAGCTTATTTTGTGCGCACAGCTCGCTGGTTCGCTGACATGCACTTTTTGGACATGTCCCTCGGATCAGCCTCCGCTGAATGTGTTTGTCTCGCTTGCCAGGTTAGCTGTGTCACTCAGTGCAAGCTGCCCACACTCACACTGCTTGTTAGGCTGCCTGCTTCCTCTTAAGCCTTTTTCCCCCTGCCCACGACTTACGGGCTGAGCTCTGTGCTTCACTGCCATGGTGCACACTAAACTGGCTTCGGCTCCCACTGGGGATAACCAGTTGCGTGCCTGCCCGACTGCGTGCGGTGCTCTAATTACAGCTAGGGATTCTCATCCCTTCCGCCTGGTCTGCATGCGCCTCAAACACGCGGAAGAATCCATTGATCTCCCCCACAACTTGAGCCACTGCCTAGCTCTTCCCAAAAAGTTTCGGAACCAAAGGCTCAAAGTGGCCGTGACCCAGAGTGTAGATTTTGGTTAGTCCAACTGTGATGGGGGAAACAGCGAAGACGGCGTGCTCCCGGGGACCTGCCAAGGCACGGCCTCTCTGAGCTGGGCCAACCAAAGCAACCCTTCTCTCCTCGAGGGCATCTTACTAGGTAAACCCTCCTTCGTTAATGTGCCGCCCGGCTCCGGCAACGAAAACAATGCAGGCTTTCTAGAGGGTTCACAGGACAATGAGGCCATCCCGTCTTCTTTAACACCCCAGGCTAATGTTTCTGCAGTCTTACCTCAGTCCATCCTCTCAATGTTGTATGGCCGTCCCTGCAAAGTTCCACCGACCAATAGAGGGATGTTTATGATGGGAACTCCTGGGATCACCTCGTGGCCTGAGAAGACATATCCTCCCGGTCCTCTCTACATGTGAAGCACAAGAAACACTGCTGGGGAGACCTCGAGGTTAAGGATATAAGTGGCTCTCGGCATGGGTGACCCCCCTGCCACTGAGCCCTCCATTGTTATACACATTAACCCCCCACAACCCCCCCCCCCCAAGCCCACTCTCCCCAGCAAAATAGACAGTTTTTCCGCATCCATCTACCAGGCCTCTTATAAGACCTCGACCTTGGCTGTTCATGTCTCCTCACTTCTATCAGCTTACCAGGCTGAGCCCCTGGTTGACATGTGGCAGCAACTGGAGAAAGGGTGTCCCTCACCCTCACACTGGATGGAGATCGTCACCATTAATGACCATGTCCTGTGCAATGGACGCTAAGCTGTACAGGTGACACTAAGCCGTACTCCCCAATAACGTGAAGCAGTGCATTGCAGGAGTACTGGTGGAGCCCAGCTGGGCCCTTTTCGGTCCCGCTGTCGCTTTGATGGAACAACGCTGTGATGTCAAAAAGAAGGAGGACCAGGACAATATCCCCTGGCAGCCCCACATGTTGCCCCCAAGCTGTCTGATAGATGTTGCCATTGTCTCACAAATGGGCGAACTGGGCACTTGCACAGTCCTGAGTGATTCTCTGGCTCAGGTGGCGAGTCACATAACAGCTTGGCAGTGTGTGTTGGGCCTTCCAGTCACTAGAAGAGCTGTTCCAGAGTGGGACTTCTCCATGGTGCTGGAGGCTCTGTCCCAACAGTCTTTTGAGCCCCTGGGGGACACTTCCCCTAAGGTTCTGTCCTTGAAGACAGCTTTACTTCTGGCCCTGGCTTCAGCCACATGTTTCAGTGATTTACATGCTGTCTCTGTTCATTCCTAGTGCACTAAATTCTCTCTCAGAGGAGATGAGATTTTTTAGACCCAACCCAGCCTTTATGCCTAAATTCTTCCCAGCATTCATCTGTAAGGTGATTGAGCTTTCCACTTTTCATCCCCCTCACTTCTCCTCTCAGAGGTTGGAGGCTCTGTGTCCTGTGCGTGCCCTTCGGGTCTACATGGATAGCACTAGCTACCCCGGTCCCTCTTTTCCATCTTGAAACTTGGACTGTCAGGCTTCGCTTACTCATGTCACCAGCATGTGCTACATGTTCTGCCTGCATACCACTATCACCCTCATGCATGGTGTAACCAGGTGCTTCATTATGAGATGCATCAAGCACCACCTATCTAGGTGACCATCCCCTGGCTTACAGGGCCTCACTGTGAGTGTATTGGGCAACGGGGTATATCCCATAGGTATATCTCGAATATGAGATGATGAAATAGAACAATAGGTTATTGTGTGTAACCCCAGTTCTCTGAGACATCTAGTGGAGAAATCCACTAAACTTGCCCTACTTGCTGCATGAGAAGTGAATTTGCTCACTGAAGAAGAGGAGCCCGCACAGGTCATTTATGCACTCAGGTAAGGGGCGTTCCCTTACCTGGCATTGGACATGTGCGCCTGTCTGTCATCGCCAGACTTGGTGTAATTGGATGCTTCTACAGAGGTCAGGAACGGATGCCCTTCCCATAGGTGGATCTCTCCACTTGATGTTTCGGAGCACCGGGGTTACAGACAGTTACCTATTGTTTTCTGTAAAACAAATGTTTATTTAACAATTTTAAAGGGGACTCCAGTGTCAGTGCTTTGTAAGCACATTAGTTTCACATGACAAAAAGTCTTTTTAGCTTCAAGACAGAGAGAAAATAGAGTCTGCTGAGGAAACAACGTAAGTGATACTGTAACAGGAACTAATATGTCTCGTGAACTTTCCACAACATAGCTATAAATGGATGTGGAAGATAGTAATTTTTTTTTTTTCAAATGTAAGTGGTGTAAGTGGAATAAAACATGGCATAACTTTCAGCTTATAAAGTTGCATAGATAGATAGATACATACATGCATATAAATGTCACCTAACATTATTGCTTCAAATTGGATGGCAGAGTATCATATTTTGCATATTACTCATTTTCTGTTACATAATACAGAGTGCTTGCTCATACACACACACACACACACACACACACCCACACACCATATTAATCGCATTGTTATTTCTTCATTGCCTTTTATAAAAGGTTTTTATAGGCCTTGCATACATTAACAAATGGATAATATAGAGTTTGAGTTACTGTAGTCATGTTTCTCTCAGTGTTTCAGTAATAAAAGCTTAACTAAAATGCACAACAACAGAGGCGGCATTAATCGATGCTTATCAAGTGCTAAGACTAACACATGTAAGAGTAAAATCTAGCTGTAACATAAGAGTAGCATGCGTAACAGTAACGCTTGTAAAAGCAACACATACGAGTAACTCATAACAGTAACATGTAGGAATAACACAACAGTAACACATGTAATGATAACACATAAGAGAAACACACGTAACAGTAACACATAAGACTATCACATACTGTACTAAGGAGTGAATTCACTTATTGAACTTCATATTCTTTTAAAAGCTACTGGACCGACACTATGTTATAGGAGTCCTTTAGTGAAAATGATGGATAAGGTCTGATTTGTTTATCAGATATAAAACCCAGCTATAAAACCATTTAAATGCAGTTGTTGGGGTTGTACAGTACTGGGACAAATACTATTTTTTAAACACAGTATTTTGTCTTAAATGTTTATTTTATGATTTATGAATTATGGATTCAGTAGGAGAAAAAAAGTGAAAACATATTTTACATTTTCAAACATTACTTTTCCACAAAAAAAGAGGTAAATGTTACAGAAGAATGCATGACAGCATTTTTTCCAGATTAAACACATAATGAAGTCTGTCAGATATCACCTGCAATAACAGATACAAGTGTCCAGAAGAACCGTGTCAGATTCTCCAAGATGGTTAGAAAAAAAAACTTACCAGCACAAAGTGTGCCTGAGATTACTAATGCATTTTAAAAAGCAAAGGGTTGTCACACCAAATACTGATTTTATTACTGTTTACTGCTCTTTATTGTAGTTTTTCTTATGTAGAAATGTTTCATTTTATTAATTTTTTTGAAGGCATCTTTGCTTTACAGCATTCATTTACATGTGCCTTTGCACAATACTGTATAGAAATTCTGTAGAAATTTTCTGCTGGACGTTTGTTTAGACTGATCATTGTCTGTTTTTAATCCTGTTTTACTGCCTTTCATAAAATAACAATATTTGCAACATTTCAGCCATGACAAGTCCTTTATTGTTGCACAGCTCCCTCTAGTGGACGTCTGAACAAACTTCCATTAGTTATTAGATGGTTCATCGCAGCAAATTTGAGATAAACACAACTTTTGTTATTACACATATACTCAGGAGTGAAAGACTGAAATAGGGGAGAAATATTTTTAATTTCAGTTAAGCAGGTAAGTGTTCAAGGGAAGGAACAAAGTTTAAAGTGAACACATTTAAGCCAGTGAGTAAACCCTCATTCTTACATGATCTCAGCCCTTTCTGTGTTTTAAACATGCTTCCAATCATACCAAATTTCAAAATATCATGTTAACCTATAAATTCTCACTGTCGCGATTCCCCCTTGAAGCAGCGTGCTCGAAGCGCGAATGCGCGAGCACCTGCTTTTCCGCTGTTGACCGTAGGGACATTGGGACACGTGGGTTTTGTTTATGTCTGTCATGTCTGCTCCCTGTTCCGTCATTGGCTGGGAAGTCACGTGTCCGGATTACCCTCAGCTGTTAGCAGTTGCGAGGGTAATCATGTCCGCATATATACCGCGCGCTTCCCAGCACACAACGCGGAAGAGTGGTAAGTGGTAAGTGGTAAGTGGTAAGTGGTAAGTGGTAAGTGGTAAGTGGTAAGTGGTAAGTGGTAAGTGGTAAGTGGTAAGTGGTAAGTGGTAAGTGGTAAGTGGTAAGTGGTAAGTGGTAAGTGGTAAGTGGTAAGTGGTAAGTGGAGTTCGTAACGTATTCATAGTCACGGTTCATGTTAGAGTTAGTTTAGTTTGCGTCAGAGTCATAGAGTCAGAGTCATAGAGTCAGAGTCATAGAGTCAGAGTCATAGAGTCAGAGTCATAGAGTCAGAGTCATAGAGTCAGAGAGTCAGAGTCATAAATTAGTTCGCGCTGGATTCTCCGCTTCCAGTTCCTCGTTCTAGTTCGTGTCTTGTCTTGGTTATCGACATAGATTCCTGCCTTGCCCCGTGTATGCCTGTTTGCCAATCGCCTGACCTCTTGCATGTATATGGATTACGTTTTGGATCACGTTTTGGATTTGTCTGCCCGCCTGTCTCTACAAATAAACAACTATTATCCTGCACTTGCATCCGCCTTATCTCTGCTCCGTCACGATTCGTGACACTCACTTTCCCAGAAAAACGACTGAACATACTGTATCGACTCGATCATATTTGTGAGAGAATCTTAACTACCATTATTCTACCAGAAAATCTAGCTATTATTTTAAACTCAAACCCAGGTATAAGTATGCTAAACCCAGAAATCAAGAGGGCATGTTTAAAACATCAATCGGTCCCATAGTACCTAGTAACAGAGTCCGTACAGATGCTTCATAATGAAATTCCAGGATTTTCAAGGACTTTTCAAGTGCTGTGTATGCTTTTGTTTTCACAGACTATACAAGAGATGTCATTCAAACACGTTCTTTATTTCTTCTTTTTAAATAATTTAAAAAATAATTAACAAATACATTTTTATATTGCTCCTTTTCCCAGCTATGATGGACAAAATGTGTATTTCCCAGACATTGCTTCATCTTCACCGTAATGTTAAAATACTCCTTTTCTAGATGATGTCATGCGCTAGTTAGCATATACATTGCATCATTACATGGTATTTTCATTCTTCCTAATGTCAGCCCGTTAGAGCCGAATTCCCAATAAAGCTGTTGTCATTTACGTATTTTTTTCTGCTTCTTTTGTCAGACAACAGAACGAGTATGAAATAGTGACTGAACCCCATTAAGAGACCATATGTTCAGCAGCAGTCACTTTCAAACCTTTTCCAAGCTGCTGCTCTGCACTGCTAAAATCCTGATTTTATAACCGCGACGTCGTCTGACTAAACCACCGTACACATAAGCTAAAGACAACGTGTGCACTGTGATTTCGTGCTATATTTCCATGTAAAATAACCTCTCATAGATGTGCTGCTCCTCTCTGCCCCTCACTGAACAGAGTAGCTGCAGAGAGAGGCGTGTCTCCGGGGGGAAAGCAGGACCTCACACTCACCGGGCAGTACTGACCATTCTCTTTGTTTGAAAAGTCGCTATATATGTCGCTAGGTGCGTTTTTGAAAAAGTTGGAGGAGCAGGAGCTGCAGCGGAGAGTCATATTTTGAGTAAAAGGATTGTATTCATGTTCTATAGAAAATAAACCCTTTAAAGTTATTTAGTGATTTCGTATTCATTGACTTTTTATCATTCAAGCACTTTTTAAGCACTGTTAGATAAAAAAAATGCTATTTTCAAGGTTTTCCAGTACTTAAACTTGCGAAACACAGCAACGTGAGTGACGTTATTCGCACACTCGCCTGCGTACTTTATTTACTCGGGAACGTTTCAAACTAACGTCCACTAGGGGGCGCATCCCTGTCCGTCAGGTTTAAACGTGTCACGATTCCACAGCAACAGTTCTGGGACATGCGCTTCTGCATATCCTTACACTTACAAATATTTACTAATCTAATAGAAAAAAAATCTGTCAACCCAAATCCATTTTCAGTTCAAACAGTAACCTTAATTAAGGACTACATTTAGTGAACGCGATTAGAGAGACGGTTCTGGTTATTCGAAATCCCGTCACGTCACACTATACACACCCGCTTGTAAAACGGCGGCCGTTTTGCACAATTTAAAAGCGCGTATAAACCCAAGGTTTGGGCTCGAGGAGAAGACGACGACGTTGCGGTCACGGAGACGTTACGGCTGCGAAACGAGCCGGAGCTTCGACTCGAACTTCAGACGCCCGTGAGCCGTGTGCCCACGGTGTGCGTTTACACCGACCAGCAACTCCGCTAGCAGAAAATACCTCGAACCAGTCACTAAATATGAGGAGACGTACAGTAATCATGCGGTGTTCTCAAGAATGAGTGCAGTATTTCTGTGTAATGCTACTCGTCATATCTCGTCCAGTCTGCGGCCTCGGGCGGGCTTTACCGCTTCGGACCGGGCCTTTAACCGTCGGTGAGCTTTTCGACGTGTCACGAACCTACCTCATCGTCATTCAGCTGTGGATTTCGGACTCCTTATTTGACTTTTGTTATGTTTTGCTTGGCAGGGCAGCACCCAGCATGACTCGTGCTAAGCTGTGATAGCTCTGAGCTCATGCACAGCTCTGATAGTTCGTACGTAGCTCAGCTCGTGAATCACTCTGAAAGCTCTGATAGCGCTGAGCTCGTGCATAGCTCTGAGAAATGGTCACTATATCTGCTGTAGGACAATCACCGAAGATGGCGTCGGAGCGACGAGCGACCGAATCGCAGCCCAGAGCCAGACGCTCTCGCACCTGCACACCGACGAGACGCCGGAATATATCAGAGTCCGGTTGAAATAGTGTCGAGAACCCGAGAGTCTACGTCTCGACCGTTTGTGTTTCTAGATTTTTATTTTTTTTTCTTGTCATTTTCTTTCCTTGTTTGTGAAACGCTGTAAAATCAAACGCTGTCGAATATCGCATCGGTCTTTTGCCTCTCGTCGCGGGAAGGCAGCTTTCTCAGGAACTACTCTGACAGTCAGTAAAACACATCGTTCTTCTTCTTCTTTCAGAAATACCTCATGCTCTCTGATGGAGACACTAACTAACGGAGCACGGACCAGAATGCCACGAATTCCCGCCGCCCGGCTCCAAAATCGCCCAAATGTCCTCGGGGCTACTCTCTCACCTCGTCTCGTCCTTAACCTTCTGCTTTCTCTGCATTCGTACAATCACGGTGGTGCATTCTGGATCGTTTGCACAGCTGGATACCAAAGAGCAGCTCGCTCGCTTTCTTTCTTTCTTGCCGTCTGTCTGACTGTAACCCCGAGGTACAGTACAGCGCACCCGTTGCCTCGGAGGCTTTGGCGCGCAGTGAAGTTTTCTCCAGAACTGAACTCTATGGATGCCACTTCGTACAATATCCGTAGAGGAGAGATTAATAACGAAGCCCCTCGTCTATCGACACGGTGCCGGTGCTGCTTTTTACGAGCTCTTTAAACCGGTTCGAAACCCGAACTGTAGTTAGACTCCCGACTTCCTTAAAAGAAGGAAAACCACGTTTTAGTTGGGAAGAACGCAGGACGGCGCTCTAGCGTAGTTTTGTTCGCGCCGGCTGCGCGAACAAAACTTAAACGTCCGGCGTCTTCTTCCCGCTCGAGTTCTGACGTAAAGCTGTTCCTCGGAGAGCAGGATTCGACTTGTGAAGGCGCGTCGCGTAAGAAAGAAGTCGCCTCGCCTCTCGCGGGCGTGTAGCAACCGCTACTTTGCGAAGCGACAGTAAGCGACACGCACGTCCGACAACCCGCTGTACGATCACGGGTTCGTACTAGCTTCGTCGAGAGATTACCGAGAGAACCGCACGAGCCTCCTGACGCGTGCATGATCTCTGCTACTCGCCTTTGAAGCTTTGGTCAGAACAGTTCGACGGCACCGAGTCTAGAACCAGCACCAGGATCTTGTCGAGAGAGGAAAGGGGATGTTCGGAGCTGATCTGTCGGTTAATAATTCTTGGATTAAATAGTTTAGGAGATCGTTTAAGTCGAGGTCTGACACGTATCGCTTTTATGAGGGGTGTGGGGGTTTTTTTTTGTTTGTTTGTTTGTTTTGTTTTTTAAACATGAAAACACTGAAGGTGCCGAAAGATGTACACCACGTAGTGTTGTCTCTCACTCGCTCCGTCTGGCGAAACTCAGGAAGTACATTTTGCCAAACACCTCAAACCATCCTTCCTGAAAACTTCACCTTCCTTTAAATGCTCACCTGCTGCTTGTGAATGATCTGTGCTTCTCCATGCTGCTGATCTAAAGCGTCAGATTTGTGAATCTAATATTTTGCCCCCCCCCCCCCCCCCCCCCCTCACACACACACACACACACACACACAGAGCAGTTTACAGCCGTGACGCTCGTCTCATGGGGTCCAGTGAGTCTTTTTTCTTCTTCTTCTTCTTCTTTTTCTTTATACAGTCAGGGAAAAGTTCGGCGCTCGAATGAACTGCTGCTGTTAGAGGACGCTGTAGTTGCCTTAATCGCTGGAGAGACCAGGACGGGTTTCAGGATTTCTCCAGAGCAGAATGTCGAGGCTCTTTTCTTCAAGCTTTTGAAGAGAACCGTTTGTCGAGTCCAGCTGCACAAAACACAATCAGCGCCTCGCACCGTGTCGGGCATATTTATATATTTTACATTTATGTGAACTGGTCTAACAGGTTATACATGTTTGAGTAGATTTTAAAGACCTCCTGGTTTTGAATGTGCACGTGCGCGCGCGTGTGTGTGTGTGTGTGTGTGAGAGAGACAGAGAGAGAGAGTGTGAGAGAGATCATTTGCACATTAGATGAACAGGTTATAATAGTTAAAACATTAGTCACTTTATCATCCACAATCCATCGCCGCCAGGTGTTCTGCTGATCACCAGCCTTTAGATGGTGCTCAAGTACAAGATGTATTCAGTTTACATTAAGGAAGTGTGTGCGTGTGTGTGTGTGTGTGTGTGTGTGTGTGTGTGTGAGAGAGAGAGAGAAGCTGCTCGACTGTTTTTGACACGCCCTCGTCTACTTCCACATTATAATCATATAAAAAAAACAATGTCCCTAAGAGTACTTTAGTTCAATGAATCCTTTACCCAGAATGCACTGCAGTCTCAAAAGTATAGGAACCGCAGTTTGACTCTTTGATACCGACGTCCTCACAGATCCCGAGCCAAATCTCTGCGAGCGTCTACGTTAGCTACGGGAAATGTCCGAGGCGTGAGCGTGTGCTTCACGAGATGGTCGTCACGTGGTTCACGTCTCAAGACGTTTGGCTTTGGAAACAATCCGATACGTTTCGTCAATAAACGTGACCAAGAACCGAATTTTTTTTTTACAGTCCGCAAACACATGACGTTAACTTCTTCACGAAACATGATTGTTTTTTGTTTTGTTTTGTTATTTTGCGTCCAGTGCCTTTATCGTGATCGGAAACACTCGTCCGAAAGTTTTCTCGCGTGAGAATCAGCTCGTGTCGGTGCAGAGAGCCAATCAGGTTGCAGCTTTTAAACATCGTGAAGCTTTTCGCCGCCAAGGAAAAGTGTACACGATATATAACAGGAACGGATCTTTACCCAGAAGGCGTCGCGGTCTCAAACGTATCGGGATGCACCAACGGACGTTTCGGCACATGAGCTCGCAGAGAGCCAATCAGATTGCAGCGTCAAAGATTCTGAAGCTTGTGGCCAGAAGAGTGTACAAAAGATCTCAGAGTGTCTGTATGCAGTGACCTGAAATTTCACAGCATACGATACTCGTACTCGTGCTCCGTACCGGATTGGTGCGTCGCCGGATTCGAGACGCCGCCGATTTCCGTTTGAATCACTATAAATAAATCACAACTGCGAATCATCAAGATTCACGATGACTCAATCGACAGTGTTGTTGCTGGCCAAGGGTTGAGTGTGTTCCTGTTGAGAAATCTTATTGCTCACTACACACTACACACCACACACACCTCGACATCGTCACGGAGTCGGCGAGGGCGTGTTGAAAGCAGAATCTACATCAGCAGCTGTGTCACCATTTCACCTCGACTCCACATCTGTCTGTGTATTATACATGCATGTGCAACTGGTTTATGGAATACCTCATTTGTCTTCGAGTTTCGTTTTTGTTTTCCAGGGTTTTTTTTTTTTTTTTTTTTTGCTTAAAGTTGTACAACGGTCGCTTCAGAAAACTGAACAATGGTCCTCGTGCATATTTTTGTACTGCTGTTGTTATGATATTATAATGCTGTTATCGATCTAATTCTAATGATGATCTTACTGATGATAGGTTTTCTTTTTTCTACGACAAGACTCATGTGAACGCTTGTAAAACTGATGTGTGCTGATTGTATTCGAAAGTGGAGCACTTTGTCGTCGTCGTCCCCCCCCCCCCCCAAAAAAAAAAAAAATTAGATTTTTTTATTTTATTTTATTTTAATAAATATTCAGGTTTGTTCACATCAGTAATATTGATATTAAATCTGTGGTTCTCAGGGCTTTCCACATCTACGATTATGATAAAGTTTTACATTATATCTTACTCTGGTGTGTGATGTGTGGGTTTTTTTTTGTTGTTTGTTTGTTTTTTTTTTCTTTCGTCCTGTAGAGTTGGAAGATATAGCAGAAGGGGGAAAAAAAATCACATTTTTTACCACTTATTTTAGACATAAATGCCAGAGCAGTTGCTTTTTAAAAATTATTATTATTATTTAAAAACTAATGAATTATTTAACTCCGGTAATGTATTACAGCAAGGTATGTATGTATTTATTTATTTGTATGTATTTATTGTATTGATTTTGTCTAGTCTTGTGGAAAGAGTGAACTCTTCCCACTTCCTGAGTGGTTTCCTTCCATAAGTGCAAGCCTGTGGTCATAGAATCCGGGCTGTGAATTGAACCCTGCCTTCCAGTCAGTAGAAAGGAATGTCCGTCTCATAGACCCTTCTCATACTCTCGTTTTTCTAATCCGTTTCATTTCAGAGTCAAATTTGCTCTACATTCATGCTAGCAAGCAACAGATGACTGTTCGTTTTCTATATACAGTCCCCTACGAAACTATTGGAACGGCGAGGCCGATTCATTTGTTTGTGCTTTACAGCAAGGACGTCTGGGTTTGAGATCAGAAGATGGATATGAGACGAGGGTTTAGGATTTCAGCTTTTATTTCCTGGTATTCACATCTAGACGTGTTAAACAACATAAATATAAAACCTTTTCGTATCAGAACACCCAGATTATAGGTGAGCAAAAGTATAGGAACAGAAAAGTCTTGAAGTAAATGAGTTGCGTATCCGTTGCTTGCAGTAGCTGCATCAAGCCTGCGACTCAATGATGACATCAAACTGCTGCATTCTTCTTTTGTGATGCTTCTCCAGGTTTTTACCACGGCCTGTTTCAGATTTGTTTGGGGTTGGGGGGGTTCTCCATTCAGTCTCCTCTTCAGGAGGTGAAATTGTGCTCAAATGTGTGAAGGTCTGGTGAAGGACTTGGCCAGTCTAAAACCTTCCACTTTTCCCCCCTGATAAAGTCCTTTGTTGAGTCTGAATCCATTCTGCTGCTATTATCATGAGTTCATCATCAGTGAAGATTAGTGAGAATGTTCCAGAAGCAGCCATGCGAACCCAACCCATGACGCTACCTCCACCATGTTTCACAGATGAGCTTGTATGTTTTGGGTCATGAGCAGATCCTTTCTTTCTTCACACTTTGGTCTTTCTTTGGTAGAGGTGAACTGGTTCCAGAACTTTTGTGGCTCGTCTCTGTATTTCTTTGTGAATTCTAATCTGAATTCTTGCTGCTGATGAGTGGTTTACATCTTGTGTTATGGCCTCTATATTTCTGCTCTCGAAGTCTTCTTCAAACGGTGGATTGCGATACCTTCACCCCTGCACTGTGGAGGTTGTTGGTGATGTCACTGCCTGTTGTTTTTGTGTTTTTCTTCACGGCTCTCACAATGTTTGTCACCAGCTATTGTTGTTTTCCTTGGCCGACCCTTTCGGTTTCTGTTGCTCACTACACCACTGACTTCTTTCTTTTTCAGCACATTCCAGATTGTTGTATTGGCCATGCCCGTTGCTTGTGCAATGCCTCGGATTGATTTTCCCGCTCTTCTCCCATAGACAGCTCTCTGCTCTTCATGTTGGTTTATCCTTTTTAACAACAAATACAGGTGAAACTCAACCCTAAAACCAAGAGTAGATGTTCAGCAATATTTATTGTTTAAATGGGTGGTCTGATAGCACATTATGTGTTCTATATCGTTGAAGACATTTACATATAAATACCAGGAAATAAAAGCTGAAATCCTAAACTCTCTTCTCATATTCATCTGTTGATCTCAAACCCAAATGTCTTCAGTGTAAAGCAAAAACAATGAGCTGGCCTCGCCGTTCCAATAGTTTCAGGAGGGTCTGTCCATGGTCAAAGCCACAATTTCGATAACAGAGCGATACACAGATTTTCTCAATTATCGCACCGTAAAGCAACAAACCCAAACGACTGACTCGATTGGTTCATCGGACCAATCCTACAGCGTGTGCTCTCTGAGGTTTCCTCACTTCCCCACTCACAACTTCACTTCCTCTCTGCGGTCAGTTCCCAGAGAATCAGCTCAGATAAGTGCAAAGTGCCAGTCAGACTGCAACATTCTGAAGCTTGCGGCCAGAAAAGTATACAAAAGGTATCAGATAGTGGGGTGATAAACCATTATTCCTTAGATTTATATAGTGCTTTTCTAGGCACTCAAAGAGCTCGTCAACCACCACTAGTGTGTAGGACGCACCGGGATGATGCGACGGCAGCCATAGTGCGCCAGAACACCCACAACACACCAGCTTTTAGTGGAGAGGAGAGAGTGATGTAGCCAATTCAGAGATGGGGATTATTAGCAGGCCGTGATGGAGAAGGACCAATGGGGGAATTTCACCAGGATATCTGGGTTATACCCCGATTCTTTACGAGAAGTGTCCTGGGATTTTTAATGACCACGGAGAGTCAGGACCTCGCTTTAACGTCTCATCCGAAAGACGGTGCTGTTTTTAACAGTATCATGTCCTCGTCACTACACCCCGCGGGGCATTAGGCTTCACACAGACCATAGGGTGAGCGCCCCCTGCTGGCCTCACTAATACCAGCTCCAGCAGCAACCTTACTCTTCCCCAGGAGGTCTCCCATCCAGGTACTGACCAAGCTCAACCCTGCTTAGCTTCAGTGGGAAACCAGAGAGCTGCAGGGTGGAACCTTATGACACCACCTGATACGCATTTCATTTCATTCGCACAAATGGAGAGAGGGGAAAAAAAATCCATAACCATGGTCTCATCTTATGCTGTCACATACCATCCGTCATTAAATGTGTATAGAGACATTACACCGAAAAATAAAGCTTGGAAGGAGGTAGCACCGATGGCTGCTAGCTCTAGTGAGCGAATCGCGTTAGAAGTGCACATCAGGACGGGAATTCTGTGTGACTCGACAAAACAGCGCAGGACCGGGGGATCTGAAGCCTCCTCGTGTCAAACGTTACGTTTTCTATTATTTCTACCTATTATTCTATGGTTTATTTTTATTAAATATTCCATTGACAGATTACTTCAATTGTTCCTTAATAAATACTTACAAGTAGAAACCCTATCTGCCAACGGAACAAGACCCAAGATCTCGAGCTTGAAACGGGGACAAATGTCTAGAAATAGGTTTCATAAACAGATAAACTTATATTTGCTTTACTGTAATTATAGAAAATAGAACAAACAATATTGTAAACGTAAGAAAATATACATTGCCTCTTAGTAAAACAGTGATTTTAATTGGTTTTAATATAAATTCTATTCTATAAATACAAACCAAAAGCGGGCAGTTAATATACGACAGGAACAAGAAGAAGGTAATAAATTACATCACCCACGGGTGGAGAAAAAAGTGCAAATGCTCTTAATACCTCGGAGTAACTTACAACACAGTATGTTGTTCTGTGCATCTTAAGCATGGTTGTGTAAAACACGTCTGTCGCAGTAAACATGGTTGCACAGTTTGTGGTTGGGTAAAATGTGGAACTCGTGGATGCTCGTCAGTCTCTGTGCTCAATAAACTCGAGTTCAAGAAAGGCAGGATGATGTAGGATGTGGGTGATGAAACGTCGGTAACTCCGGTGAACACAGGAAGATGAACAGCAGTGGGTGTGTTCTTGTCTTATTATGTCTCTTCTGTTGTAACATTCATGGTTTGTGTGTGTGTGTGTTAATGCATTTAGAAAACTTTGAGAAAGGGGTCAATTCACTACAAAGTCGAGGCGGTGTCTGCGTCATCTATTAGCGGGACCGTGAGCACTTACGCATGTCCAGGACCAGGGATGGAGACATCGATATGAGATATCAACCTTCGTTATGAGAAAGGCACGACGTGAATTCAACATCCAGACAGCGCTAGCAGATCACAGAGATCAGGAACAGAAGGCACGCTAACGCTGACGTGACGCGAGTCGTTCTGGTCTCCGAGGCGGAGTTCATCAGCAGCTCCTGTCGGACGATCGTCCTGTCGTAGCCGTTCTCTGAGGAGACGCATTCATAAACGCCCTCGTCCTTTTCGCTCATGCTGTCGATCATGAAAAGGCAGTCCTGTTCAGTTGAGACACACTCTCTTATCCTGCCCCGGTGGTCCCAAACATATGACGCATGCTGGGATTCCATGGGGCAACTAAGATAGAACTTAGAGTCTCGAGGGACGCTGCTAGGAAGGTCTCTCTTGCCATTTGTCCGAGACTCACTGGTTTTGGGGGCACCTGCGAAGATAACAGTTGGAGGTCACGAGTTAGAAATGAGTACAAAGGTCAATATTAGAGACAAGTCTAAGCTAAAATGACAATAACTGCAACCATAGAGTAAAATGATATATTAAGTTCCTCCATAGATACGACTGAGACGATATATGACTGAGTGTAGGACCAAAACAATCTGATGTCGGTCATCACATGATCAATCCGTCACATGACCTGACCGTCTAGTCTCCTCCAATACACTCGAGGTTAATATAATACAACCCTTATGACAGGATCGGGATTGTCAGGTCTTAGCATTTCCATCCCAACTACATCCCGGTGACAAACTTTCCCCTTTTCCTCAGTCTTGGTGGGAAACAAGTTCACCGTGGTGTGCACGCATTTTTATTCGCAACACACCTTTATTGATATATATATAGATTGCCATGCTTGACGACTAAAATGACTAAGCGTGAAGGTTATTTCATATTCGTTTCAGTTGACAGCTCATGGCTACACGGCTCGTTATGGCGTTTTGTTTTTAAGTAATAAAAAGACAGCGTATTAATCACATTTTATTGACTCTAGGCTTTATTGACTCTAGGCTTTATTGACACGAGGCACATGATATTTGTTGAAGTCGTTTGCACAGCACATCAACAACGCCAGTGGTAAGGACTGTGAGAGACTGCTTAACATGAAACCATCACTGGTACAAAAAAAAAAACAAAAAACAACAACCCACATAGCTGTTAATGTAGAAAGAGATACACTGCGTATATGCTAAGCTCTAGTATGGTTATAGTACATCCCCATAGAGTCTGTTTGTGTTAGGTATGGACTAAGCAGTCTGATCCAAAAGCCTGTAGATTAGACCTGGGATTGACTGAGGAATACAATAAGTCTTTATTGGTCACATATACAGTAGAGCACAGTGAAATTCTTTTCTTCGCATACTCCAGCCTGTCAGGAAGTTGGGGTCAGAGATGATACAGCGCCCCCTGGAGCAGAGAGGGTTAAGGGCCTTGCTCAAGGGCCCAACAGTGGCAGCTTGAACCGCCGACCTTCTGATCAATAACCCAGAGCCTCAACCGCTAGTCCACCACTGCCCTCGTGTCTAAATAGGTGAATGCGCTGAAATAAATAAATAAATAAAAACCCGTGCTGAATTCTCAGAGATGCCAAATGATATTTTGCATTTAAGCTGCATCTCTAATTCCAGTTTTTATTCAAATACATTCATTAAAGGCACATAAGAGTGTCTCAGGGTGTTTTCAGACTCGGCTTGAACACTCATATCTATCACCAGGGGCGATTCTGGGCTTGTTGCTACGTTTTAATTGTGCAATTTTATGCATCACTTCTGCTGTGAGCACAATTTTTGTAAAGTAGGTACAGAACATCCGTTTATTTCATGAGGTAAGCATGAAGCCACACACACACACACACACACACACACACACACACACACACACACACACACACACACACAGAGAGAGACCTACCTTTTTCACATACAGAGTGATTTCCATGGGTCACATCTTGTAAGGTTCTATGGAATAAGATCACAAATAATTAGTTAGGAAAGTTCTGACTGTAGATGACGGGAAACATTTCAGCGTGTAGAACAGGACCCGAAAGTATGAATCCTCCATCATCAATGATGAAGATTAGATTTCTCAAACCTTCTACAATCTCTCTTCATTTTTCACGACACAACTCAAAACTGTATAGGGTCAGTTTCAGGATTTTATTAATTATTATTATTATTATTATTATTATTATTATTATTATTATTATTATTACTACAGCACAGCGCTGTTGAATTCTCAAATCTGATTGGTCAGAAGGAACAGCAGTTCAGGCTACGAGGCAAATCTCAGGTTTATATTTACGCACTCGTTGTAATATGTTACTGTTTCCATAGTAACGGCTCGTTCAGAGACACTTGCATGATGGAGGTAATCTAAGACTGCTAATAAACAGATTTTTAAGAAGAAAAAAAAAACGTGTTATCTGCATGCATAATCGTTGGTATGAAGTTTTCTCTAAGGGGACATTCGTCGAAGGCCATGGAAGGAGTCTCCAGTGTCAGTACTTTGGAACAGTCAGTAACATTTCCAGGAGTTTTTGCACTTTGCGGTTTCTCTGTAACTTGACAAGCTGCATTTATTTATTTGTGTGTGTCATATTAAAAGAGAGAGAAAAGAGAAGCTGGTGAGGGAACGACTGCTATGACGTAAGCGAGGACAGGAACTCGTTTCATAGACATAACACATCTATACGTGTAACTGGAAATGGATAAAAAAATGTATGATGTGTCATTCTTATATCAATAAGTTTGTGTAAAATAATCAGCCTTGGGGTTGGTGACAGTAACGTCGTTGAAGTGATACTCTGAGTTATTCTAGTATAACCACAAACCACATCTAGTTTAGACAGGATTTAGCACAGGAACACAGGTATGCGTATATATGTGGGTAGATGATATAAGTAAATACAGCCTGAGCCCATTCATTACATTTAGGAGCATGGGTGGGTTACAAGTGTCTGTGTGTGTGTGTGCGTGCGTATGTGTATATATATGAGAGTGTCACGAGACATAACGACTAAGTAAGTGTGTGTGTAAGTGTGAATTCTGCACAGAGTGCAAAAGGTATTGCATTTCACTCCGATGCGAAAGCAAAGCAATAATGAATACGTTTGTACCACCATTACTACATCTCCCACTAACCTTTCATTCCATTCTTTCCCAACATAACTTTATATAGAGGATTAAATGTATTTAATCTCCAACGTATGAAATGAATCAGTGCTGACGTAGGAATAAATGAAGGACTCAGGGAACACGGTGATCTATGAAACACCGAAAGCGTGAGGTTAAACTGTTTACAGAGTTATTCTCTCGCCGTGTTATCTTCCACTCACTAGGTAATCTTTTAATAATTCATTACATTTTTTAAAATCTCGTTATGTTATCCTTCCGGGCGCACGGTCGCCTCACACCTCCAGGGTTGGGGATTCGATACCCGCCTCTGCCCTGTGTGTACGGAGTTTCCATGTTCCTCCGGTTTCCTCCCCCAGTCCAAAGACGTGCGTGGTAGGCTGATCGGCGTTTCCAAAGTGTCCGTAGTGTATGAATGGGTGTGTGAGTGTGTGTGTGAGTGTGCCCTGCGATGGTCTGGGATGTACCCCACCTTATATCCCATGCTCCAAGTTCCCCGTGACCCTGTATTATAAGCGGTGTAGAAAATGGATGGATGGAGGTTACCTTTCACTGACTGGGTTATCTTTCTTTCATTAGATTATCTTTCATCATTAGGTTATCTTCCATTTTCTTTCAACGTGAAAAGACGTTTACGCATGTTTAAGATGCTGAATGAATGCATTTGATAAAAGCCATAGTGGACCTATGAGCCCCATCAACCTTGTGAGGCTTCCTCAAACTTCACCCGAGATTAGCCCCTCCTACTTTACACTGACAGGAAAGAAATGAAGTCCTCCAAAAATGACCTGTATTTTGTAGTTGGAAAGCACATTGTGGACCAGAAGACCAACATCAGTCCACATCAGAAAGCAGGCGTTTATGCTTAAAGGGAAATTACGAGGTGTACTGGGACGGTCATTTTCACACATATGAACTTTTTATTATCGTATAAACTTATTCTTCTCTGAAGGAGGAGTTTTCTGAGAAGGACACGACTGTATCATGAGTGTCTGAGTGATGTTTGTGGTATTTCTGCAAAGTAGCATCTACATCTAGTTGTTTAACCAGCACCGGTCTGCGTGTGGTTAACGGAAGTCTTGCAATTTAAACTCAAACCTTCTCAAGCCTGCGAAGCATCCTCAGGACGTTCCGTGAACAAAGTTAAGGTTAGTTTATAGCGTCTCTTTTGACTTTATTTAAATGACATGCAGTGAAATCGCTCTGGTTTGTTGGAATTCTTGCATATTTTTGCACGACATCAGGTTGCACAAGAGCACGGAGCGAACGAAGAGTAAAGGAGAGTAAACAATGAGGTCAACTTGTTCTGCTCTGTCGCCTCGACTTCACACCTGCATCTGTATATCCTCTTGTGAAACAGGAAGACGAACCACGAGATGCACAGCACTGCACTGCAAATGGTATGCCGTGGGCTCACGCAAATCCCTGAACACTAGACCCCACAATGCCGCATGCTTCCTGCACTGTGTTGCTTCTATTTGCTTAGTGTAATCTACATTTTAGCCTTGAAATCAAATTTCCAGAGTGGGAAGAAATTAATGATGTAAGTTTCAGCACGTACCCAAGTTTAGCTGAACACATCGCGAAGGACCAGCCGCAGTACGGGTCTCGGGCCATCACACAGTTCTCGCAGTGTTTCCCGTACACACTGCAGTCCTGCAGGTCGATCCGGATCACCTCGCTGTTGGAGCTCACGTACAGCTTTTTCTGCAGGATGAACAAAAACATTCCGCAGACACAGCTGAAGAAACAGTTCTGCTTTAACGGGAATACTCCGCCCGCCTTGCGGTAGGGAAAGATCGAAATACATTCAATCTATTTCAGAATAATTTCGAATAAATCCCTAAAGAGAGTTTTCATTTCGTCGAACACGTTCCGTCTTTAATGAAATAATGTGCTGCGTTATCGATGAAGCCGAGTCTCGGCTCGTCTAGCCTAGTCTATGGCTTCTGAATGAGACATTCCTATTGGCTATGATACTGTACGACCTACCAAAGTCAAAAGGTGTATGAGATGTCTAAATCACTCTTGACGATCTACTGTACATAAAATGCCAGAGTGAGAGTTTATCGTTTCATAGCTCCTGTAGTGCTGAGAGATGTTTCTCGGTCAGGTTAATAACAGAGTCACTTACTGTTGTACTGTCGAGAAGCATGCTGGAGATGTGTGTCCTGTTTTGAAAGGGCTCGTACTCGGCGATGATGAAGGGGTCACCATCCTGCTCCAGGACTTTATGGACCTTGCCATTGTCTAAGGAAAAAAAACAAACCATATATACAGTGAGGGAAAAAAGTATTTGATCCCCTGCTGATTTTGTACGTTTGCCCACTGACAAAGAAATGATCAGTCTATAATTTTAATGGTAGATTTATTTGAACAGTGAAATATTTGAAAATGTTCTCTACTATGATAGGTTACTCATGTTATTTTATTACAGGGCTAGACATTATGACTCTGCAGTATAATATCATAATACACTTTGAACTGTAAAATGTAACAGATTATTAAAAAGCAATCTGTTAAATTTTCTCTCTCCTTCCACAAGAAATGCTTCCTTTTTTTTATTTATTTTTTTTATAAACGCCGATCAAAAATCTCTGAACCTGTCGTCAGCCATACTGGTGGTTTTTTAGCAAACCCTGAGCACAACTGACACGATAAATACACGATATGTGTCACGATAGACATTTTTATTCGTACAAATGAATCATAAAATAAATATCATATTTTTTAAAGGAAAGGAAGAAAATGCAGGGTGGACAATGCAATAAAAAAAAAGAAGCAAAGCTTTACGTTTAAATAAAGTAATGATAAAGTAAATCAGCTGCCCATATCGCCCATTGTGAATCCGTCTTCAACAGAGAGAGAGAGAGAAAAGAGCAGCTGGTTCAATTCAATTCAATTTTATTTGTATAGCGCTTTTTACAATAGACATTGTCTCAAAGCAGCTTTACAGAAATATCAACATGGTATACAGATATTAAAGGTGCGAATTTATCCCAACTGAGCAAGCCACTGAGTGGTGACGGTGGCGAGGAAAAACTCCCTAAGATCTTTTAAGAGGAAGAAACCTTGAGAGGAACCCGACTCAGAAGGGAACCCATCCTCAGCTGGTGAGTGAACAATGGTTTTTTACAGTTATGTAAGTGAGAACAGGAACTAATGTTTCATGATGTATTCATACAGTTTGAGGGTTTTTTTTTTTAGTTAAAGAATATAGCGAAAATAAATACATTTTTTTGTTATACATATTACTTGGCTGCATTGAACTTGTCTTTAATAAGGTTTGTGTATATTTGACATTCTTGATATTTGTTTCTGAGGAATACCCATATAGCTCATAGTGTGTGAGAGAGGTAATTCTTCAATGGAGGCACCGTGCTGTTATTTTCTTGATTAAATCATTTCTAAACATTTATGCCTGTGATAACATCATCGACTGGTAAATAGAGGTTAGCCAATTCACCATTAACTGCTAAATAGTGAGGATCCTGTTAATTAAAACCTTTTACAGTAGTAACCTTATCTAATATTACAATTCAAGCGCCAAGAAGGGGTTACACAAGCATTTATATTCTATATTTGAACCACTTGCATACTGCTTTTAGGAAAATATAAGATATTATTTAGAATTTTGGTCTACATTAAATATGTTAGACTTTTTAAAATATGTTTATAATGTTTTTTTTATTGATGGTACATGGACAATTCATTTCGTTTTTTAATATAAGTGATGTTTAGAAAATGTCAGCATGCATATAGCATGCACTTTAAAGAAGCTGGGTATGTGTTTAAATAACTTCTGGAGGAAAGGGTTAAAGTTTTCCGCATGATATTTGTGTCATGCACTGTCTGTATCAGTGTATCGTCCGTATCGACAGATAACCTACATTTCCCCCGGACGCTAAATGTGATAAAAGGCACAGAGAAAAAAGAAGTCACATTTCTCACAACTCTATTTGAATTACAGTACATGTGTAACTCAGAACATCCTCTTCCTCTTTTTGTGAAGAAGGAAACGTGTTTTTATACGTAAATATTTGCTGAATCTCGGTTTTAAAAGTCAGCCCATGCCTGATTTATGGTGTAACAAAAACAACGCTACCCTAAGACATACTGTCCTCTATCAACACACAAGATGAGTAAGAGGCGAAAGTTGACACTTAACGAATTCAGGATACTAGCATGAACAGTCCTATAGGCATTCCAAAACATTAGCAGCCTCTGAGTCAGAACCGAAATGGTACTATTAGTCAGTACTGCAATTGCTAAGAACAATTCACCCCCAAGTCTCCATCATCGAGCAGATAAGAACGTCAGTTTGATACAATCGACTTTACGTTATAACTATGATGAATTCAGAAACTGATGCTCGTACTCATACGTTGCTCATAAGTTTCTGTTTACACAGCTGTCAATTTTGACTATATAGTATACAGTTCCCTTTCGATGGATTGGCACGCCGTCCAGGGTGTACCCCGCCTTGTGCCCCATGTCTCCTGAGATAGGCTCCAGGTTCCCCGCGACCCTGAAGGATAAGCGGTATAGAAGATGGATGGATGGATAGTATACAGTTATAGAAGGTTAATGATTTATAATCTGGTGTCACCCAGGTGAACACGATTTCCGTTTTGGTTCCTCTTTGGTTCCTCCTCATGTCGTCTCAGGGAGTTTCCCCTTGCCACCTTCGATTCTGGCTTTCTCATTAGAGATAAATTGACCAACCTTGACCTTAGCGGTTCTACAAAGCGCTTTACACTGATTTTCATTCACCCATTCACACACACACTCACACACCAATGGTAGCAGAGCTGCCATGCAAGGGCTAACTCGCCATCAGGGGCAACTTGGGGTTCAGCGTCTGACCCGAGGACACTTCGGCATGTGGAATCAAGTGGGCCGGGAACCCACAGCCACAAACAGTGAGTAATCATCTGTACCTGTTTTTCGTACTGTATGATAGGTTATCTGTGTGTCACCTTGTCTGACCTCCAGTATACATTTGAATTGTGATTTTTGGATGCACCGTAATTGATTTCACACCAATCAGCTGGCTATATTTTGTTAAGTAGATACCAGTGATATCAGATGTTAATGCAGCTTAGGCACCTTTGACTAGTAGACTAATAGGAGAGCTTTAATATAGCTGAGCCAGACAGGACAACTTAGAACAGATCACAAGTGATAAAGCGTGTCGTGTGAGCAGCGCGGCAATTCTGAGCTTGTAAAAGTACTGTATTGTCCACTTGGCATAAGAAATGCCAGTCAGTTGGTCCTGCAGTGTTAAGTCTGAAACTTAATGCACTTAACTAAGATATCCGTAACATTCCGAAACCTTAGTTAAAGTCACTCACTCTTTGGTTCTTAATCCTTTCTTACACCAGTGTCCCATAATGCTCTTCTTCTGCAGAAGCCTAATCTACCTCTGTTCTTAGATTGTATCGACTCATATTACGTGAGTCGTACATTTCTTATTTACAGTCATGTTTCTGTAAGACTACTGCTTTACAGGTAAACAGAAAACTGCTCACTTAGACTCATGAGGAGGACAGTATGATGGCTGTTTCCTGATCTCTTGCTCTCCACTCTGTCCACCTGCAGGAGTGTGTAGTGATGGTGGTCGAACAACAGAGGGTCCCGTGCAGGCTTAATCCACTGCTTCAACTCCGGACGACGTTCCATAAACTTCAGAAAACTTGGCGATAACGTACGACTGTCTTCTACACACTGTAAAACACAGTTATAACTAATTTAAGAAGGGCGGAGAGATAAAGTTGTGGTTTATTTCTGTTTTACTGAATGGTAGTGTACCTCTCCAGGACGTGGTGAAGTAAACGTCTCAGATTCATCTTTGAATGTGTTGCTCGTGAAGACCCGAATGATGTCGGACATTTTGTAAACACACACGGCTCTCAGGTTGCTATGGGAGAGAAACAGAGGCACAAAGGTCAGCTTTATAGCCTTCACACAAACACACACAAACACACACGGTGTTTCGACCTCCGTTAAATGAAGACCACAGACTGTGAGTGTCTAAGGGAACAGAAACAGCTGACGGAAACACAAGGTTCCTGAAATGAGGAAGCACTTTTAACTTCCACGTGAGCAGTAAATGGAAATATTCCTGAATAAGCACTTCTGGTCACTTCCCAATACAGAAATAAAAGGTGCTGTGTGGAGGTAGATGTACATCATGAGAATAACACCGAACACCTGGTCAGGTGCTCGCTACGATGCATCATCTTACTAGGCATTTTTGAAGAGGGCGTAAATTGCTGTGTTTTTCCAGTCCGCATCTTCCAGCACAGCAACGTCCAGCAGCTCGGTATACGAGATCCGCTTCTTCTCATCACCACAAAACATGCGTGCGGTCACCATGGACGTCCAGCGGTACCGCAGAACTGATTTACTGCCACCCCGATCCGCCTGAGTACAGAAGGAGGAAATGGTCACTTTAGTCTGGGCAGAGGTTCTCTAAGGTGTCCTCTGCATGCCTATGGCCTTGAGCGGTGCTGATTCAGCTCATTAAAAATAATATAAACAACCTCAGGTTAAATTATGAGCTGAATTGGGCGTACTGTACTGGTATCAAACCCTGCACTTATTTGGCGAAGCAGTTACTGTAAGACTGTAAATAACTAACGACAAGTGTTCAATCAAACCCTGCTGTAAGACTGTAAGTTACTGTAATATACTGTATTATTGTAACTCATTTCCTGAAGTTTAAACAAACCTTTTTTTTACTCACAGCGTAGCTATTGTCTATACAGCACACTGCATAGTACATTACTCGCATTGTATAAGGAATAAAACATGTTGGGGCATGATGTCCTAGGAAAATAATCAACAGTGGGCTGGTGTGATGAAGCAGAGTTATTGTTAACATCACACCGTTGATTAGTTTCCAATCACAGCATGTCGCATAGTGTTTTATTCCCTCTCATAGCCAACGATTACAATTTTAGTATGTTACAAGTGAGCTCCCGTTCTCACAAACGTCAGAACAGCTACAAGCCGTCGGTCCCTAACCAGCTTCTCTTGATGACAAAGATAACGCAGCTTGTCACGTTACCAAGAAACTGGAAAGCACAAAGCCTTCTGTCCTGAGGACTTTCCCATGTCGGAAAACTTAACGTTACAGCTACAAAGTGCTGACAAGTGTATGAATCCTCATAGAAAACCTCTCCATATCAACGATTATACTTTTAAGAATCTGTATACGCGTGTATATGAGTGTCTGCCAAAACATAAAATCATTGTGGAAGGCGTTACTATAGAAACGACAACGTATCAGAATGAGTGCATTAATATTGTCAGAGCGGCCTCTGATACTGTATAATTCTGTATATCATTTGTAGTAGAGCAAATTTTTATTCCTTATGTGTTAATTGTATGGCTCGTGATGCCTTTTTTGCGCTCTTTCAGAGCCACCGTGCTGGGTGTAGGAGCCTGCTCGTAAAACCATTGTGTTTAATGTCTGAACTGATGTGTCACAAGAACTGAAATTTCTCCATTGTCATTTGTTCCTTATTACTGTCATTCAGAATCCCTTCCCTAACTACAGACAGTGCAGATGACGCTGATTAGTAAATGTTCTTCGGGGGGGGGGACAAAAAAAAAAAAACAATGAGAAGTACAACACTATTTCTTCATGTTACAAATTACACAAACTAGTTTTGGGGAAAGAATGTTATTTTGAAACTTCGCAGTATGGTTGGAAAAGTAGGAGTGTTACTGTGACTGCAGCTATTGAGTGGCATTATTGAGTGGCATTACCATGCAGATCTGAGAAACTCGGGGCATCCAGAGGGTCATGTCCGAGTCCAGATCCTGGTTCTGGTTCTGCTCGATGAAGAAGGAGTACACTTTTCCATCCAGGGACCCATTGCCTTCATTTGCTAATATTTTTACATTCCTCTGCTCTGAAACCAGAGAAAAACAAGTGATCAGGCTTAGATATTTGAAAAGTTAAGTTTTGCCACAATGCTAGAATGACCAGCTTGTATAATTTTAGATTTAGTGGATAAAGACTATCCATTAGTATAATTTTGTCACAATACCCCAGGACAGTGCCTCTCCCTGCAAGTAGAGGTCAGTGTCCCCAGAAGTCTAGTCATCTGCCCATTTCCCAGTCACTGTAGTATTTTGCGATTTTGCGATCGAAGAAACTAGCGCAACTCAAATAAAAAAAAATCTCCACAATATTCACAGGAGCTTGCGGTTTTTCAAAATTACTGCAGATTTTCCGCAGATTTGGGCCAAGAAGCGTCATGTGACGTCAACACAGTGTGCGTTCAGCCAAAGCTCCCTTCGATTCACGTGCATCAAACATGAGTGCAGCTAAAAGGTCTTATTCGCCAACAAACATCACTGTGAAAGAATTCCATCAATTGCAATTTCGTCAATTCAAGTAGTTTTCCAAAAAAAAAGCACAAAAAAAACTCCATAAATTGCACCGCAAATTTTGAAAAAATCCACAGATAAATCAAGCATCGTTGGGCGCAACTATCACAAAAAACTGAGTTCCTGTTTGCTGTCTACTTCCTGGTTTGCTCACTATATAAGGACATGGTTCATGTTACTAATTGTGAAGTCTTGCCCTTTATTGTAATTGTAACAGTTCTGAGCGGTCTTTTCCCTGACTGCTATTTCTGCTGTTGCTATTTTGAGCTGCCTGACTGCTATTTCTGTTCCTTTTCCATTTTGCTACTCTGTGTTTGACATTCTTTGGATTTCGCTTGTGTTTCAATGTTTATCGATGCCAATACTCTGTTTGACCACTGCTTAATTAACCACTACGATATTTGGACTGTGATTCAGCAGCTGGATGCAGCATGTCTCTCTCACCGGTTTGTCTCGAATGTGTCCAGGTGATTCCGGCAGCGGTCCATCTGTAAAGGCCTTTGCTAATTTGTTCACTGTTCCTACTCGAGACTGTGTAATATAGCGAGTCACCTGGGATACACACAACAAACACACATCAGACACGGGGTATGATACACATTCAGAATTCACCAGCTGGGTTCGTTTTGCTTAGACAAAAAATTAGCAAAGAATTGTTTTTGATAACATTGTAGTTGCTTGTTGCAAATTGTATCATACGAGCAGATTATATTTGCTCACTAACAAGGCTAGTTTTTTTCACCAGCACATTCCGACATGGGCAGTGGAGGTTCAGTGGTTAAGAGGTTGGAGGTTGAACTACTGAGTGGAAGGTTGTGAGTTCAAACCCCAACACGGCCAAGCAAGGTCCTTAACCCTCAACTCTCAGATAGATAAACATGTCACTCTGGATAAGGTCCTCTGTTAAACACCTAAAATGTTTATTCTGTTTCATGTGCTGAATAAAAAAAATGTTAAAGCACACCTATTATGGGTTTGAAACGAGCCTAATTTTGCTTTAAAGGTCTCATACAATAGATTTACATGCACCCACGGTCAAAAAACACTTTAACGTGCTCATAATTTAAACTGCAGCATTACCTTTTTCCTCCCAGTGTCACAAATGACTCATTAAATGATTTGTTCTAAATGATTCACTCTAAACTCCTCCTTTCAGAGAGCATACTCTGCTCTGATTGGTCAGATGTCCCAGTCTGTTGTGATTGGTCTAGCGCTGTCAGCGTGTTTCAAAAAGGAAACCACTGTAACGAGTTTCAGCTCCGTCTGTCAGCGAGCAGCCGATGAAGACCAGAGGCGGGGTTTATTGTTATAAACCTACGTAGGTTAGTACAGGAAGTAAAGTCTGGAATCACTAACGACTCGATTCAGCTGTTCAGAATCGATTCCTTCTTTTAGGAGTCGATAACTCTGTTTGTCGTGCGCTTTGATTTTTGAAACTTTGCAGACGTTTTACATTCAGAAACAGCGACATATATAACACACTACATGAACGGGACTATTTGAAAAACCATAATAGCTGCACTTTAAAGCAGCCTAATGACAGATATTTTGTCTTCTGGACAAATGTGAAGGACTGCTGCATACATCCTTCTCGGACAGCACGATCCCATTCCGTGCTTCCAGCAGAACTGTTACTGCTACAAGACTGCGAGAATAAACTGTGATGAAAGCTTACGCAAACAGCGCTATGAAAATAACGTCAGTAACTAATCTATAACTAATCTGTTCCACACAAATGCAAATGACATCTGGCCTGTGCGTTAAACATTAATTCCAATAAAGAAACTGCTCAGATAACATGCACATCGCCTTAAACCTTTCTCTCAAACTCTCACAAGATGCTGGTCACTGTATTAGCGTTGGCATCTTTAGTGAATGTGCTTTAGTTCTTTGCTAAATGCCTCTCTTTCCTCCCTGCACTTCCTTTTCCTACAATTCACCTCTAAAATTCTTCAGAAAGTTTCAGATTAGCTTCCAAAAATTGTTTACTGCCTAATCGAAACGGAAACTGTGTGACTGTGTGAACTGGGCATCTATTCTAACTGTCAACAGCTCATGTTTGGATACACTGAAGTGTACTCTGAAACTAGTGCAGAATATAAAGTGAGCTCCATTATTAATGGCACCCTGAGTACAAAATGTGGTTAATTAGCATAGACTGATAATTGAAAATACTTGTTTTTCAACGAACGCATCATAGTTAGGGATGCATCAGTAGCTACACCGGTATCGGGTACAAGTCCGATAGCAGGCTCATTTGCTCTGCACGGCGTCTTCTTCTGTAAGGTATGCGCAAGGAATCTGAGAGCATTCCTCAATACAGAATCTCTCCACATGGACATGGATTTAGGTCAGGGGACTACGATACCAAGGGTGCCAATAATTCTGATCTAGACTGTACATTTGGTATTCAATACAGTAGGTTACAGTGATACTTTGTCTCCCAAGAGTGAATGAAAGAAGTATTAGCAGCTTGATCTGTGAAGAAACGCAGGTCTGAACGCGTTCTTACCAACGTGCAAAGCTGGCTCATCGATTTGTGTTGGATGCCTCAGTATGGTGCAGTTCACGGGAATGTTCTCTGAGCTCTGGCATGAAATATAAAGACGGCTTTTAGAATATTATTCACAATCCAATACGTTTCCTGTCATGTTTAAAATGAAATTACATGCAGTAAGTCCTGCCAAGTGTAAGGACCGGCATACAAGTGCATAATCACATCCACACTGCAGACTTGTGTTTGAAGAAAACCCATAAACATACCACATCACAGCACTTTGTATCCTCGTTTCTGGATCCACACATGAACAGTGGATTTCCATTCCTCCCCTCTTTCAGCAGAGTGATATTGTATTCACAATCCTGAAAATCAATACAGACATTTCCACAACTGACAAATAATAACTTATTTTGGTCTCTTTTGACTCCCAACACTCCCAAAGCCTGAGAACTAAACACTGTATAATTGAGACCGGATGTCCGTCATTTTCACAGAGGAAGACCGTCCCGTCACGGTTTATAATCAAAGTGTTCTATCTCTGATCAAAAGCGTAAATGTTTTCGTCTGCACATAGCATAACCTGGTACAGTGCACACGGAGGTCCATCTGCTAGGAAACGGAGGAGTTTGTTTAAGAAAACTTGCTCATTAGTTTGGACCAAGAAAAACAGAACCACTCCCAACACCAAAGTCAACACATACGCAAAAAAAGTACGTCTACGAGTCATATTTGCAACAAGTATGCACATTTCAGATGGGTTTAAGACTTCTTTTTTCTTTCTTTCTTTTTATAAATAAGCTAAACAGCTCTTTATATAATAATCATCCATCTGTTGTTCAGCAAGACATGATCAATTCTATAACATATACTGTAGACAACAACAGATATAGATAAAGATATAAACAGCAGCTCTGAGAACAGTTCCAGCTGCATATTTAGATCACAGCCCTCAATCTAATTAACACTTTATCATTTTTATCATTTCTATAGTAACAACCACACGGACGGGTTATAAATATATTGTTGTTGTTTAATAAAGAAAACATCTAATCAGTGATACATGGATTGACTGTTGGAAGGAGTCTCCAGTGTTGTGTTACTTTTGTTACTTCGGAGCGGTACGCGTAACTGTGCTTTGCACCAGGCAGTACGTATTGTAGAATTATCATCATTATTCGTGTATTTACATGATATTACATTACAGAAAATAACTCGGGTGTGTTTGGAACAGGAACAAAACTACACCATGACCCGTTTACACACTTTACGGCATTATTTAAAATCCTAATGAGCAGTGCATTTCACAAGCATGAATCATCATATAGTATGTGTGGAACTTACAGTAGGGTTGCTCTTGCATTCCGGTTCAAATATTGGCACATGCACCTGTCCACAAAGTAAAACACCTGAGTTAATATCATCAGTAAATAAAGCTGTAGTAAGACAGTTCATCATTCCGTATGTCAAGAGATTCTAGAGATAGTCTTTTTTATCTCTAAGGGTGCAGCTGGTTTCCTGTGTAGCTTCACTACCTATCATAATATCTCAACACGAAGAAACACAACAGCTAGAGTCAGTTAAAATGACGCTCAAAGGGTTTCTGGACCTTTCCTCATTCAGGTCAGGTGTCTACGATGCTTATGAGGAAATCCGTACAAACGCTGTCCTTCTGTCCTTTTTTCAAAATCCTGGTCTACCTCAGATTGTGTAGCATCTTTAATGCATCTATTCTTCTTATTATTATTATTACTATTATTACGTTTATGATAATATAGAGTATGATAGTATATGTTACATGATATCAAGTGAGATATGGAAAGAGATGCTGGGATTACAGTTTACCTGCTGCACTGCTGGATGTTCTCCTGGATTTAACATGTACAGGCCCTGAGGACTTCCTGCATAGATGTTTACACTGTGGGGATCACGGATCAGCTTCAGGTTATCAATCATGTGTCCACTTGATGTATTAAAACAGAGAAATTCTGCATCTGAGAGAGAGAGAGAGAGAGAGAGAGAGAGAGAGAGACAGATCTATGATGTTTTGGGAGAAAAGGTCTGAGGAAAGGTCTGTGGGAAGGGAAATCTATGCCACAATAAAACAATTCCAGTGGAAAACACAAAATCGAATGTCTTCATTAGATCTTACCTTCAGTAAGCGCTTTATCCTGGTCAGGGTCGCAGTTGATCTTTGGCCTATCTTGTTTAATCACATGATGGTTCCCATCACAGGGCACCATGCACACACACAAATTAATATCTAGGGGTAATTTAGAGCTGCCGGTGTATCTACCAGCATGTTTTTTTGGGAGGTAGGAGGAAACCGGAAAATCCGGAGGAAACCCACACAGACACAGGATCAAACAGAGGACCTTGGAGATGTGAGCCTCCATGCCACCAATGCAGTGCACACATGATAAATTACTTTTCAATAGTGATCTGTAGAAAATGTGCCGAAATAAAAGGTTCAACCGTGATTACATTGATTTCAGTGATACCCACCTTGAAATGTAGTCAGTGTTACAGTATTAGTTATATATTGTAAGACTGTGCAGTATTCTCCCGTGCAGTGTTTTAAATGTCACAGAACCACAACCACTGAACCTTTTTGCATTTGCCCAGATGATGGAGTTATCGGACATAAATATCGCACCGGGTATAATGATTATCTATTCTATATAAAATCTATCTATATGTAACCTAATCTGTTTTTGATAGATAGATAGATAGATAGATAGATAGTCTTGCAATAGATAGTCTTGTGTTCTAAAAACATTCGCATACGAATGATGCAAATTGGGACGAAGGGCGTGTCTCTGTCACGATTTCCCCTCGAGCTAGCTGTAGCATGTAGCGAGCTCGGAAACCCAAAGTGCGAGCAGATACACGAGCTCTTGGCGAACGCACGCTTTTGGGTCTTCAGTGACACTGACTTTGTTTATTTTTGACCCGTACTTTTCTTATGGTTTATGTCCTGTCTCCGCCCCTGTATTGTCATCGGTTGTTTCCCCGTATGTGTTGCATCATTGTTTTCAGCTGTCTTGTGTTTCACCCCTGATTACGTCTGTCATTTAAACCCCTCGTGTCTCTTTGCAATTCGTGTAGTATTGAGTGTTATCACCATACCAAGGGTCTGCACAATGTAACACAATGTAGTTTGTGGGACTATTAATAAAGGAGTTTGGGAGGCCAGAGTACGCCACAGAGATCGCCTGACCCTTTGCCTGTTTTTCGACCACACTATTGCCTCATGATTTGGATTTCTCTGCCTGCCTCTCTGTATTAAAAGCTCTTTTCTGCACTTGCATCCGTCCTAACCCTCATTACGAGGAATACGCGGAAGAATACTACGCCTAACCATGGATGCAGCAGGAAGACGGGGGAGACATCCACTAAGGTTAAACAAGTGCTATATAAGTGCAGACCATTTACCATTTACATGCCTGCATCCCATATATGCCCACCAACGACTTCAACCAATGCCTCGCCAGTTCTGTGTGCTGGAAGAGACCGACAGAAAATAATGTCCTCATCAATATTACCATTTTTGATATATCTGGCATAAGTAAGCAACTGTGCAAACCCTGCAACATCAGTTGGCTCATCAAGCTGCAGGGCATAGTACCCGATTTGCATGATGTTGGCTAGCAAATGCTCCTTAACATCACTTGCCATGTCAGATATGTGGCGGATAACGATGTCGTTAGAAAGGGGGAGGTCACCAATCTGTTGTGCGGAATTCTCTCCAAACATGACTTCACAGATATCTTTGGCAGCTATGGAAGTATAATAGTGCCAAATGTCCTCAAGGTAAAATGGCATGTTGAATAACATAACTTGAATAAAAAAAAAAAAAAACATATCGCAATGACAATACTTGAATTTTTCTGCCAAGCAATTTGACGCAAATTGGGGAAAAAAACAAAACAAAAAAAAAACACAGCAATAACAATGCTTGAATTATTTTCCTCTGCAATTCATTGGGTTTGTATATTTCGATTGAAAACAAAATTCCAGCATTCAAAATTCAATGCACACATTCACCTTTCTAAAATATTCAGCTGTTAAAATACCATCTTCATTATTCATCAGGTAGGATTTCAACACATTATTTTTCAACCTCACAAATTCAGGTCTTAAAATTCGGGTCTTCACAGCAGGATAGATTAGCGCCTCGGCAATTGTGTGAGGGTTTTCCTGATTTAACAACTCGTTCCGAGACGTGGTAGGTGTCACGAATCGTGACGGAGCAGAGATAGGACGGATGCAAGTGCGGGATGAACAGTTGTTTATTTGAAAGAGAGGCAGGCAGACGAATCCAAAACGTGATCCAAAACGTAATCCACAAACATGCAAGAGGTCAGGCGATTGGCAAACAGGCATACACGGGGCAAGGCAGGAATCTAGGTTGTGGTCACGGAAAACCAGGGTCGATAAACAAAACGAGAAACAAACTATGGACCTCGACCACGACCTCGACCACGACCTCGACCACGACCTCGACCACGACCTCGACCTCGACCACGACCACGACCTCGACCTCGACCACGACCTCGACCACGACCTCGACCTCGACCACGACCTCGACCACGACCTCGACCACGACCTCGACCACGACCTCGACCACGACCACGACCTCGACCACGACCTCGACCTCGACCTCGACCATGACCACGACCACGACCTAATCTAACTCTATGGTAATCTTCCACGTTGTGTGCAGGGAGGCGCGCGGTATATATGTGGACATGATCAGCGTCTAAACTGCTAGCAGCTGAGAGCAATTCAGACACACGTGAAATCCCAGCCAATGACAGAACAGGGAGGAGACATGACAGAAACATAAACAAAACACACGTGTCCAGATGTCATTACGGTCAACAACGGAAAAGCAGGTGCTCGCGCATTCGCGCTTAGAGCACGCTGCTTCAAGGGGGAATCGTGACAGTAGGACGCGTCTAGACACCTGTTAGACACTGATGTGTGTTTGCTGATGTTGTGTTTCTGTTGTGCAACGCAATATAACGTTCATTTGAAAAAAAATTTTAAAAATCTAAGGGTTTCTCTTTGAGTGTCGGGTGTTTGGTTTCCAAATGGCGCTTCAACTTGCATGTCTTCATGCAATCATTTGACCTGCGTGAAGTTGACAAAATAGTCTCTGTGCTTCGTTTGTGCTGGTTTGTGCCGTAAACAATTTCATTTGTGCTGCTTCGGTTCTGGAGATATTGAAAGAATATTTATAGGTCATTCTGGGGTCACCCAGCCCCCCCACATGCTCCAAATTAACCCGAAATAGTCTCAATCGTTTGTGCTTCGTTTGTGCGGTTTGTGCCGATAAAATTTTCGTTTGTGCTGCTTCCGTTTTTAAAATATTAGACATTTAATTATGGTGCGGTGACGTCACCAGCCCCCCACATGCTCCAAGTTCATTCCAAATAGGCTCGTTTGTTTGTGCTTCGTTTGTGCTGGTTCGTGCTGATAAACGCTTCGTTTGTGCTGCTTCGGATGTGGAGATATTAAAAGAATATTTATAGGTCATTCTGGGGTCCCCCCCCCCATGCTCAAAATTCAACCCAAACAGTCTCAATCGTTTGTGCTTCGTTTGTGCCGGTTTGTGCCGATAAAAGTTTCGTTTGTGCTGCTTCCGTTTTTAAAATGTTACACATTGACTTATAGGCGCCAATCTCCTCGGTGTGAGCACCCTTTATTAGTTAATATAATATAATATAATAATAATATTAATATTATTAGTTAACTTTAATCATAATGGTAAAACGTTCAAAGAGCTAAGATTGTCGATGTTTCTTGAACAGAAAACTCATTGTTAATACTAGTATGGCTATGAAATGCTAATTACAGCTGCACATGGTACCGTGTTAGTTTTTTGAATACGTTGTGCATCTAAGGGTCAACATTACCGTATTGCTCCTAATATAAGATATAATATCCTTATATATTATTACTATATTTTCCTTGTATTCTGGCAAATACAGTAATACATGAAAACAAGTTTATACCGTATATGACATTTTTTGCATCAGGATTATTTCAGTGGGTATTTATGTTTTGCTTATGCAAATCTGCACATATAACACACTGGGGAAGACATCCATTACATTACATTACATTACATTACATTTACGGCATTTGGCGGACGCCCTTATCCAGACCAACTAACAATTATCTCTTGACAGTGTAGTCTATGTGCACCTGAAGGTTTGTATTTAGACAGAATGTATCGGGTCATACAGAACACTCCTGAACTGACACATCTCACCTACAAAGCTCCACACTGTCTGATAACAGAGCACTGATCCAGACTGAAACCAGTAAAGACATTAAGAATAAAAAGATTGTAGGAAGTAATATGGTGTTAGATGGATGAGAGATAGTAAATAGACAGATGGAGTTAGAGTCATGTCTCTTACTTCCACTCTTCACTCGGATCCTCGCCTTATGCAGATGATTCCCGAGTGTGGAGCCGGAAAATGTAGTCCAGAGTAAAGCTAAAAGCAGTGTGTGTACTCCTCTGGAGGCCATCATCAGTCTAGATACTGTATATTTAGAGGTATATTTATAGCTATAGATTTCAGCAAAATCTTCAGCAAAAACTGCGCCTATTGGATTCATTCACTGGGCGTGTCTTTGGGAGGATCTAGAAGTTTTCGGTTTATGTTACTGAGCTGTTTAGGAAAAATAATGTAATATTTGCTCTGTTTCGTGCGAACGATTTAATTACGAGATACTATCTCGAGGCTCATCAAAAATTATAGCAGGGGCCAGAGAACAAGCAGACAGTGTAAACAAAGTCATATATTTATTCCTAGTTGAGGCACAAGCACAGGCACAGATTTAAAAAAAAAAAAAAAAAAAAACCGGAAACGACCGGAAACAGAAACACAGAACTGGCAACCAGAAAAACACAGCTCATCATTTACAGTAATCAGCAGAAAAACAAGATCAGTGTTGCGTTTCTTATGCTCAGTGCTGTGTTTCTGATGCTCAGTGTTGCGTTTCTTATGCGCAGTGCTGGGTTTCTGATGCTCAGTGCTGTGTTTCTGATCTTCAGTATTGCGTTTCTTATGCGCAGTGCTGGGTTTCTGATGCTCAGTGCTGTGTTTCTGATGCGCAGTACTCATTCTTTAGTTCACTACTATTTCTATTTAACAAATGTCATGTTCCTTAACTCAAAATGATCAGGTGTGACCTGTAGACACATTCTGTAGAGTTGAGAAGAATTGACATTACTTAAAAGAGGAAGAAGGAAACTGTGGAGAATTTTATTATTATTATTATTATTATTATTATTATTATTATTATTATTATTAATATTAATAATAATAATAATAATAATAGTAGTAGTAGTAGTAGTAGTTGTTGTTGTTATTGTTGTTGTTGTTGTGATGAACAATACCGTCACTGTGACAGTATTTAATGTTTGGTTTTGTTGGGGGTTTTAATTCTACAACGATACAATTAAAATATGATTTTTAAAAAAAATAATTTATTTTTGTTGGTCACTAAATAAATGTCTTCTGTTTTGTTCAAATTCAGTATTGATGCTGCAAGGGATGATGGCACTCTTGGAAGACTGGTTAATGATGACCGCGTTAACCCCAACTGCAAAATGAAGAATCATTGTGAAAGGAAAGCCCCATTTGTGCCTTTTTGCTTTAAGAGACATAACAACTGGAGAGGACATCAAATATAATTATGGAGATGCTGATTGACCTTGGAGTATAGTAAGAATGTTACTTCTTGTAGTAATCGTGGATAATTAGATGCCAAATAAGTTAAGATAATACTTTATTAATCCCCAGATGGAGAAATTGGGGTGTCACAGCAGCAGCCAAGAAAGAAGAGCTAAGAAATAGTAAGGAGAACAATACAGGGATTGTAATACGTTAGTCCTACAATTAAAACTTATACAAGAACATACGACTCCATCTGCTACACTGTTATGTTATTTGTTACAAGTCTTTAAAAGGTAAGGACATTATATTTATTATTGTGTGCAGACTGTTTTTCAGACTTGGTAATTTTGTTGGTTAGTCCAGCTTACTCTCCGAGTTGTTTTCACATTGTGGACAACGTTTGGTTTCTGTAGGATACACTGCTGTCTCATTTGTTTATGGAGACTTTGGGTGTGTGGGTGTTTGGAGGATTGTGAGAGTAAGCAGAACATGCCAATGCCTTGAAGGATGTAATGTTGTTTAATTGTGAATCTGTTTTTAGAGGATTTAAACCTAACATGGTGAACAAATTATATTATAGAATTCAGGGAATTTTACTGGGGTTATCTAATACAGTGTAGCAAGTAATAATCTGGAAAGACCTTTGTAATATCACAGTCTAAAACTGGATTTAAAGAGAAGGAAATTAGTAAATGAAGCACATGTAAATGAATCATGCATAAATGAATCACATGAAAATGTATCACTTGAATATGAATCTCATGAATATGAATCTCATGAAAATGAATCACATGTAAATGAATCACATGAAAATGTATCACTTGAACATGAATCTCATGAATATGAATCTCATGAAAATGAATCACATGTAAATGAATCACATGTAAATGAACCATATGAAAATGAATAAATAAAGACAAATGATTACGTGGACAAGTCTGTTGGAAAAATGTTTTGTATGGAAAAATATAACCTTTTGGTTTACATAAGAAGTGTTATGTTTGGAGAAAGCAAACACTACATTCCAGCATAAGAACTTTACTTATAAGAACCTTGCAATAATTGATGGAACAATAAATTCTGAATTATACCACTGAAGTCTAAAGGAAAATTTCAGGACATCTGTCTGTGAACTGAATCTCAAGAGAAAGTGGGTCACACAGCAGGCCAACAACCCTAAGCAAACAAGAACACAATGGTCTACCAAAGAATGGTTAAGGAAGAATAAAATTCATGTTTTGGAATTGCCAAGTCAATGTCCTGACCTTAATCCAAAAGAAATGTTGTGGACGGACCTTAAGAGAGCAGTTCATGTGAGGAAAATCACCAACATCCCAGAGTTGAAGCTGTTCTGTGCTGAGGAACGGGCTAAAACTCTTACAAGCCGATGTGCAGGACTGATCAACGATAAAAACAGTGAAAATGTTTAGCTGCGTTTATTTCTGACCAAGGGGATCACACCACATGCTGAAAGCAACGGTTCACATAGGATCACATAATCGAAAGAAAACATTCCACACACCATTATACCACCAGCAGCAGTATGGACTGTTGACACGATGCAGATTCATGCTGCTGATGCCAATGTCTGACCCTATCATCTACATGCCACAACAGAAATCAAGATTCATCAAATCAGGCAACGCTTTTCCATTCTTCAACTGTCCATGCCCACTCTAGCCTCAGATTGCTGTTCTTGGCTCACAGACAGGCGTGGAACCTAATATGGTTGTAGCTTATCCACCTCATTTGGTTTGATGTATTGTATGTTGCAAGAGGGTTTTCTGCTCACCACACTTGTAAAGAATTATTGTAATTGTAGCCTTTCTGTCACCTCGAACCAGTCTGGCAATTCTCCTCTGACCTCTCTCATCAAAAGGTACTTGTTTTTCTCCACCATTCGGTGTAAACTCACGAGATTGCTGTCTGTGAAAATCCCAGATCAGCCTCTAAAATTCTCAAATCAGCTCGTCTGGCACCAACATTCATACCATCATCACTGAGATTCTGATGTTTGGTGTGAACATTAACCGAAGCTTACTGAAATACTTACCTGTATCTGCATGATTTTATGCATTGCGACGCTGACACATGAATTAGCTTAGTTCTTTTTCAAACACATCCTGCAGAAGCAAATAAGATCGGCACTCCAGGTGCTTTGAGCAGCCTAATGCAAAATGTATTCAAAATACTATTTTTCCTAAACAATTCCGTAAGAAGGCTAAAACGCCTGAAATTGGATTCAAGACACTTACTCTTACTCATAACCAATGTCACTTTACAATTACAATGTTTAAAAAAACATGGAACATGTGGTAGGTTAGATTTAAGAAAAAATATGATGTATAGTTTACATAAAAATATTACATTCTCATCAAAACATGATTTCACAGCTTATGCTAAACTTAACTTAAACCAGTTTATAATTACAAGACGTAATTATGTCAAATGAGCGCGATCAATTCATGTAGTATTAATGTAAACCTATTACATTATGAAATCTTGTGGGGTTGTTGATACTGACAGGTATTATAACTATAGTATTTAAATTAAGATGATTAAAATGTGTGTGATAGTATAGCATAGTGGTAATATGACCGGTGCAAAATACCAGCAACCTGGGTTTGATCATCAGCTCAGCTCAGGTGAGAGTGCAGATTTTGATTTTATTCAGGGCATTTAAAATGTAATGTCAAATCATGTTGGATGTACAAAAACAAACTGTCTTAATGTAACTCAATTCAATCACATGGAATCTTTGTGCGCATTTGAATTAAGTCGATCCAACGCTAATGAATATTATTAGCACATGAATATGATGTGCTATTATTAACAAATATTATCCTGGTGTCTAATATTATATATTTTTTTAGAACAGTATCCTCTTAAAATACAATGAATCTGTACATTTTAACAGTTCAAGTGGAGACGTTATTATGTTTTGTCACATTAATGATTCTGTGTCTCGTTGCTAGAAATGAACATTTGTACAACAGTTTTTATGAATCAGACATAAATTGATTCATGAATCAATTACCACGCTGGATGAAAGCTATTCCTATATTATGTATTTCTGTATGTATAAAACCTAAATGGAAGCTTTTTGCTTCATGTTTTTACAACTTTGTTATAGACTGTCATTTGAGGCTAACTTATTTGCATTTGAAAAGCACAAAGTGCATTTGCCTTTTAAATAAACTAAATTTTCATTTAGTGATGCACCAAGTGGACAGCTCAGAGTTTCATGGGTCAAAGAGATGAAGAGCGTGTCGAGCAAGGTAAGAAATCTCTCTAAACGGCGGCTTTGTTTAGCTTAATGCATTATATATTTGCTATATGATGCACTCCATATAAATTGATGTACACAGTAAAAGTCTGATTCTTAAGTGGTGAATGCCAAATTGCTTTCTCAGTTAGCTACTTTCCTTTCCTTCAAGTGCTGTTGTAAATCTAAAGTTTTAATCTTTCTATTTGAACAGAAAATGGAGAATTCACAGAGGCCCATGCTTCAATTTTTAGGTAAACTCTCATTTGAAATCTCATTTCAAGTATAGTTAAAACAAACAAACAACAACCAAAAATAAATCCAGTGTTAGTTTGTTGCATTACAGTAATAATGATTTAATACATTTTATAGATTACATTTTACTATTACGTCTCTCCCTAAACAGACACATAATCAAATGTATTATTTTAGATTGCATGTTTTTTGCACAGGGATATGCATTTTCTCACTGCAGTGGATGCTGACCCATGAGGAAGGTAAGACTATATTAAAATACAGAAATAAATAAATACATACACACATATACATACATGTACATTTATACACACACCATGGGGACCAAATGTCTGAGACCACGGTGAAAATCTGGAAATAAACAAGTTTTAGAATTCTGAAATGTTTAAAAGAAAGAAAGAAAATGTTTCATATTTTGAATATTTAATATTGACAATTCTGCACTATTTCTAGGTCCCTACTTGTAAAGTACATTTGTGATATTGACCACGTTAACTGCATTGTACAAAATCTCTTCTATTGAAGTATGTGTTCATGATCTAAAACGGGTTATAAGGTATTGCACAAACTTGTGGAGTCCATGCCAGCTCGAGTTCACAGTCATTCAACCAAAAAGGGGGCATTCTAAATATTAAGAGTCTCAGAAATTCATGTAAATATTTCGAAGATTCTACTTTTCACTGAAGTTGTAGTCAATAATATAATTTCTAATGAAAATCGCTGGATTAAATAAATTTAAAAAATAATGCGAAATAGAAACATTTTCCACTAGTGCTCTCGGATATGTGTGTGTGTGTGTGTCTGTGTGTGTGTGTGTGTGTGTGTGTGTGTGTGTGCGTGTGTGTGTCCACTACCAGTCAAAAGTTTATAGACACTTGACTGAAATGTTTCTCATGATCTTAATAATATTTTGTGTATGATTAAATGTTTGAAATCGGTGTTGTAGGCAAAAATATTATACTCCCAACATTTAAATTTCTTTCATTAGAAAATGAACATTTTATTTATAAAAAAAAGAATTCTTTTAAATGGATGACTTGGAGAGAAATATTCAGAAAAGCAGCCAATAAGTGTGCTGTATAGGTGGGAACTCCTTTAATACTCTTTAAAAAGCGTCCCAGGGGGATTCCTCAGGAAATCAGTTGAGAAAATGCCAAGAATGGATTTCTGAAAATTCTAGGCAAAAAGCCTGTCTACTTTGAGTCTGCTAAAATATTCAATGATTTTGATTTATTTTGGGTTTTTTATCACAACATAATTACCAAAGTTCCATATATATATATATATATTAGAGATGCACCGATACTAAATTTCTCAGCTGATACCGGTAACTGATTATTCAGAGTGATATCGGCCGATACCGATAACCGATAGTTTGGTTTTATGCCTTCTTTTAAATGAATAATAATTAATTTAAAAGAATTCTGAAAGAAATGCAAATAAAAACTCGCGAGGGTGAGCGAGCAGCGTGGAGGGTGAGTCGACACCGAAACTCCCGCTTCACTGCTGCTCACTTCCGGTGCGAAATTTTAGCAGGACAGAGCTTGCAGAGCTTATAAACTGCAGTTTTGTCATCATTCCGCACAAGAGACATCATCTTTACACACAACCAGCAATCGAAGTGTTTTCCCGCACTCTTTTTATTGACAGGACATAATTTGCCCTGATCACTGGATGTTTTTAAACTATCGGCCGATGGCGTCAAAAATAGCCTAATATCATTGGTGCATCTCTAATATATATATATATATATATATATATATATATATATATATATATATATATATATATAAGAAAATTAATAAATAAATATGTTCTCTTCTCCCCTCCAGTCAATGTGGCCTTAGGAGGAATAGCAACACAATCTTCTGTATTCAGTAACTCTTTCCCTGCTGACCTTGCTATTGATGGGAACAGAGGATCTAATTTAGTTTTCCAGTCATGTACACACACAGATACTGACTACAACCCGTGGTGGAGGGTGGATTTGTTGGCGGTGTATGATATTAGCAGTGTAATCATCACTAACAGATGGGATGTCGCTCCAGAACGGATAAATGGTGCTGAGATTCACATTGGCAACTCCTTGGTCAACAACGGCAACAATAACCCCAGGTGAAATTTTTAAAAATACATTTATATAAACAATATCAGCATAAAAGAGTAAGAGGTTATTTATAGAGTTTTATTAACAGTTCAAAAAGCGTCCTGCGTATAAGGCTTTGCAATTTGGTAACAAATATTTGTATGTATTTACAACTTTAATAAGGCATTACAACATTCTAGTAAAATTGTTCATAATGTAATATTTTATACTTATAAAGCATCTGAAGTCTCTGTGAAAAGCTGTTTAAGAAATATATTGTGAAATATTTTTAATGACATCACTTAGTCTTTTAAATAGTCACTCACACGATGAGTATTGCAGATTTTAAAGTACTGTACACTTTATTTTACTGAAGTATAACTCAAGCATTTTAACTGAAATGATTACAGAAAATGTACATAAAATATACAACTGCAGTTCTTCACCTGATTGGCAAGGACATTTTAAATTGTACAAATTGTGTAATTCTGACATGTAAATTGACAAGGAGTGAATTACTACTGACTGACAGTAGTTCTGGCTACATGCCAAATCACCGGTTTATATGAATGCACTCATTGTAACACGTTAGTCCTACAATTAAAACTTATACAAGGACATGGAAGGAAGATGATACCCATACACAGATTATTTCTGTAATAGGTAGGAATGTAGTGGAAAACCTAGAAAGTAGAAAGTCTCTCTCTCTCTCTCTCTCTCTCTCTCTCTCTCTCTCTCTCTCTCTCTCTCTCTCTGTGTGTGTGTGTGTGTATGTGTGTGTGTACATTATGGTAACTACATAGTAACTTAGCTACATAGTAAATTTTCTCATCTTCCCTCCAGTCAATGGTGAATCCTTCTATACCTTAGAAGGAATACTGTCACTGTGTGAAGCACAGAGGGGTTTACTTAGGAAGGTTTGTTTTTCTTCCATGAGAAAGCTTTTAGAATGGAGGGCTGCATTTTTCTTATTAACTTCAGGGTAGAGATAAAAGAGAGGGTTGTGCGGGAATGACTGTCTATAGCTGCTGTAATGTAAGGGATAACAGGAGCTACCTTGTCTCACAGGCGTTCTGCAACATTAAACATGACTATGAACTGAGAAAAAGTATGATGTGTCATTCTTTAATAAAATACACAATTCTTCTGCACACTCTGGTATGAAAACAATCAACTTGGTGACAGATTTGTTAAACATTATTAACTTTGGATTTAACTTAATATGTAAAACTAACTTAATACATTTCTACTCATCTCTCTCTTTCTCTCTCTCTCTCTCTCTCTCTCTCTCTCTCTCTCTCTCTCTCTCTCTCTCTCTCTCTCTCTCTCCATGCAGATGTGTCGTTATCTCTAGCATCCCTGCTGGTGTCTCTGCAAATTACACCTGCAAGATGAGGGGTCGTTATGTGAACATCAACATTCCCCATGTTAGAGGGTATCTCACGCTCTGTGAAGTGGAAGTCTATGGGGTTCAAGGTTACACTTTTATATCCAGTTCACAATTTCATATAAATTTAAAATCAAATTAAGCTTCACAACAGCTGCTAAATATCATCACTGCTAATTTTTTTTTAGTGTATAGTAAGAGTGCATTTCTGAGATTAAAGTTTAACAGCAGTGAGGATCTCACGAACCCTACCGTGAGGGACAACGTTCTTCAAAAGGTTTGTGTTTATGAGAATGTACACATACCTTGTTTATTAGATACACATACCATGTAGCTACACTCTTATACATTTATTGTAAATGTATGGTAAATTATATACTATAAAATTACATCCCAGACATGTATGGTAAATAATATACTCAGCAAAAAAAGAAACGTCTCCTTTTCAGGAGATAATTTTGTAAAATCCAAATAAGCTTTACAGATCTTTATTAGAAAGGCTTTAGACAATGTTTTTCATGCTTGCAAGTGTGGAGCAGTCCTAAAATCAGTTTATGTTTCAGTTGTTGAAGGAAATAAAAGCAGTTGAATACGAGAGGATGTTTCTTGTTCTACTGAGTATCTATCTATATATACATATATATATATATATATATATATATATATATATATATATATATATATATATATATATATATATATATATGTATATATATATATATATGTACTTACATACTGTATGTGTACTGTATGTTTATATATGTATATATACACATAATAGTAATTTTTCCTCGTAGGTGATATCTGCCAATGTCCAGCCATCGGTATTTCAGGTCCGTTGGACAAAGGAACCGGAACTGGTAACTGAAACTTAAAAAAATGGTAGGAAAAATCACTGCTACTACTGAAATAATAATAATAATAATAATAATAATAATAATAATAATAATAATAATAATAATAATAATAATATTGCTGCAAGCAGCAATTATTGGGGTTCAAGCCCTTTAGGGTCCTTAAAGACGTTAAAAGATATTACTTAATATTGTGCAATCCTATAAACACCTAAATCAAAGAAAAACCAAGATAATTTTAAGAAAATTCGGCCTCCATTAAGCTTGTTTAGTAGCTGCTGAACATTGCTCGACCAATCTTGGCCATGTTTTTCAAGATTCACAATTGTCCTTGTATATGCTGACTGGACCTTGCACAGGGACAGTTCTTGCAATTTATTTATCAAGTCTAGTGGACCAACGGTTCCACATTTACTCCCAATTTCAGATTTTGTTCTGTTATAGCACCACCAGCTGGTCACAGTCAGTAATTTTTTTAACATTTATCCTCAAATGGAGCTCATACATATGTACCCCAGGTTTGGTGAAAATATTTCATTCCGTTCAAGAGTGATAGCCATTTGAGTAAAAGTGGCCACGCCCACTTGCGAGGGTAAATCTAGATTTGGATGAGTAGTCCAAATAACTGTCCTGCAATAAGGTTATTACAGTTGAGCAAAAAACCTAGGACTAGTTCGCAAAACTATGATTTTTAAATAATCTCAAATATTTAAAGAATGATTTAATTGACAGCAGTGGTCCTAGAGGCAAAGTTGTTCAGAATGCTGAGATCTAATATATGATACCAAGAGTATGTGTATGTTTGAAACGGTGAATAATATACAGTTAATTACATACAATTTACACAGCCATTTTCAGGTTGTTTTATTATTATAGCGCCACCAAGTGGCATTTTTCACAAGTGCCCTCAGACGGAGACCTTACATGAGTTATACCAATTTAAGTAAAAGTGGCCATGGCCACTTGAAACCTTTTGATGTGCCCTTGCTAGGGTAAAGTAAACCCTCATTTGCCATAAGCGGCAATCTGCGGGGTCCAAACACTCCTTGAATATAGCACCCCCAGTGGCCAGTTCTTGTCAATATTCATAGAACAATAAAGAGATCATATGTGAACATACTTACATGTATCATATTTTGTGATGATAGCTTAATGCTAGTTGTGTGACCTACCTGCTGAAAGCCGAGGGGCAGAAGGCAGACATGTTTTTGAAGTAATTCAGTTACAGATTAGCAGAAAGCGTACACCAAATTCAGCTCAATTGGAATTTTGGTTCCTGAGAAATAGCTATTTGAACTTAACGCTGACCCCTATGAACATGAATAGTGCCCCCCATGTAGTCAATTTGAGTGAGATTGCATCAGACACTAGGAGGTCCCTTCCTGAACCTACCATTCATATTTTGTCGCAATAGCTTAATGAAAACCTTTTCAAATATCTGCTGATATTTGATGGGCCAATGACAGGCATGTTTTTTTTAGTAATTAAGTCATCATGAGAATCCATTACAGATTAGCACACATAGGTACCATACCAAATTTCAGCTTGATCAGACTTATAGTTCCTCATAAACAGCTATCTGATCTTAGCTCTGCTCCCTTTGTATGACCAAACTTGCCACATGACCTCAGAATCTTGTCCTGTACATGTCGTTCAAGTTAGGTGAAAATCCATGTAAGCACTCATAGGATACAGCTTTTTAAGTAAATTTCACTGCCTCATTAGAACTGACTGACATGTGGCAGCCATACTGTTTACAAATGTCAGTATGTTTTTAATAATTATTGAGCATTACACCAAATAATAATTATTGATAAATGACCTCAAAATGCCAAATGACGGTCGATAATTTTGTCATTCTGACTAACAGGTGGCAGAAATATGTCTTAACCAAGAGGAAGAAGAAGAAGAAGAAGAAGAAGAAGAAGAAGAAGAAGAAGAAGAAGAGGTCAAAGAAAACAACAGCAAAAAAAAGACCATCGAATGTGTGAGGTTTAGCTCTTGTAGGTGTAGCTCTTGAAACTACTAGCTAGCTGATGTAATATATTTATTAGTTAGAAGTACTAGAAGTTTTTTAGCTTGTTTGTTTGGGAAATGTATCTATGAAAAATTATTACTACAGGGTTCGTACAAGGTGCTTAAAGTGCTTGAATTTGGCTTTTGGAAATTTAAGTACTGGAAAACCTTGAAAATAGCATTTTTTTTTTATCTAACAGTGCTTAAAAAGAGCTTGAATGATAAAAAGTCAATGAATACGAAATCACTAAATAACTTTAAAGGGTTTATTTTCTATAGAACATGAATACAATCCTTTTACTCAAAATGTGACTCTCCGCTGCAGCTCCTGCTCCTCCAACTTTTTCAAAAACGCACCTAGCGACATATATAGCGACTTTTCAAACAAAGAGAATGGTCAGTACTGCCCGGTGAGTGTGAGGTCCTGCTTTCCCCCCGGAGACACGCCTCTCTCTGCAGCTACTCTGTTCAGTGAGGGGCAGAGAGGAGCAGCACATCTATGAGAGGTTATTTTACATGGAAATATAGCACGAAATCACAGTGCACACGTTGTCTTTAGCTTATGTGTACGGTGGTTTAGTCAGACGACGTCGCGGTTATAAAATCAGGATTTTAGCAGTGCAGAGCAGCAGCTTGGAAAAGGTTTGAAAGTGACTGCTGCTGAACATATGGTCTCTTAATGGGGTTCAGTCACTATTTCATACTCGTTCTGTTGTCTGACAAAAGAAGCAGAAAAAAATACGTAAATGACAACAGCTTTATTGGGAATTCGGCTCTAACGGGCTGACATTAGGAAGAATGAAAATACCATGTAATGATGCAATGTATATGCTAACTAGCGCATGACATCATCTAGAAAAGGAGTATTTTAACATTACGGTGAAGATGAAGCAATGTCTGGGAAATACACATTTTGTCCATCATAGCTGGGAAAAGGAGCAATATAAAAATGTATTCGTTAATTATTTTTTTAATTATTTAAAAAGAAGAAATAAAGAACGTGTTTGAATGACATCTCTTGTATAGTCTGTGAAAACACAAGCATACACAGCACTTGAAAAGTCCTTGAAAATCCTGGAATTTCATTATGAAGCATCTGTACGGACTCTGTTACTAGGTACTATGGGACCGATTGATGTTTTAAACATGCCCTCTTGATTTCTGGGTTTAGCATACGTATACCTGGGTTTGAGTTTAAAATAATAGCTAGATTTTCTGGTAGAATAATGGTAGTTAAGTTTCTCTCACAAATATGATCGAGTCGATACAGTATGTTCAGTCGTTTTTCTGGGAAAGTGAGGATTTCTAGGTTAACATAATGGAAAACATATGATATTTTGAAATTTGGTATGATTGGAAGCATGTTTAAAACACAGAAAGGGCCGAGATCGTGTAAGAATGAGGTTTTACTCACTGGCATAAATGTGTTCACTTTAAACTTTGTTCCTTCCCTTGAACCTGCTTGAGAATTTCCAATGTTCGTAGAAGGGTGATTCTCAGTACAGCACATTAGCAGTTTTTAATGGGCTTTTAATTTATTTATTTGTTTGTTTAGTTATGTGATACAATTATGGGGTTTTCTATTTAATACCTGTTTTTTTTTTTTTATGATTTTACATGATTTTATCTTATTTGGCTCATCCTTCCTCATTCCCTTAAATCAACATTTCACATTGTTAGTGTCAGAATCTTATTTAACATGCAACATTTTCAATAATCTGTAACTAAGACTCAATAAAGAAATTCTCATTACACAGATTGTCCAGAATGTTTCTGAAACACTTCGGCCTATGATTAGCCATGGATTCCTGGGAGGACATTGTAGCAGTTTCTGAGGATTTATTCTTATCACGCCACTGTAAAAACCCAAACCACTAAATACTGGCTTCTTCTTCTTCTTTTAATTTGATTGTCAGTGCTCAACTCAAACCAACAACTGAATTATTACAAAGATCAGGAATGATTGTGTCTGAAATAAACCACTGGTCATATCCTACTTGTTTGTTTCTAGATTGTAGGACTTATTTAGCCAAATCGAAACTCTACTCTCTATTTGTGTAAGTGAATACTCAGGATAATCAATTTTCACTCTGGTTTCTTTAATTATAAATAAAAATATCAAATAAAAATGTGACACACTATTAGCACAATGCGCTCGCAGATCAATAGTGGGTGACTGTGTTCCCTTTCAAAGGGAACTTCACGTTGCGTTAGCTTAACACTGTGGGTAGCGCCCCTGCGCGTGACCAGTACATGAAGCTTATATTTTTTTAATTAGCATATGTCTACCAATATGTAAGCCAATCCAGATGTTTTACACTACAAATACAAAATGTCATGCACTATGAAATAATAATAGTAATAATCATCATCATCATTATTATTATTATTATTATTATTATTATTATTATTATTGTCAAATAATCGTTAGCATTGGTCAATCACTTCACTGGACAGAAATGTGATGTAAAAACATGCTTAAATATAAATGAGTGTGTGCCGTCGGGGCTCCCAGCTGTGCAGCATGGCAGTTTAACGTAGCCCCGGTCGGAGAACCAGATGTTGCTGTCGCAACTATTAAAGAAGCTATCATGTGAGTGTTCTGTCATCGGGTCACAGTGTGTAAATTGTTCATTTTTATTATAAGACCTAAATGATCTCACATGCTTTCCCAGTTGAGTTACATCGTAACACCAGTTTGTTCTTAGGGTTCTTTATTTTATCTGCGTTAAGGCAGGCTGAGTGAGTGCAGTGGTTTCGGTGTAGCTCCTCCCCCTCACTCTGACTCACGTTGCTGCTTTTTTGGTGTCCAGTCAGGCGTGTGTCTTATACCCAGGTGGGTGGGTATTAGACTTTTGACTTTTGGGTATTGCTTTTGTTCTTTTGCGTTATTTGTGTTGGCATAGCTTTGTATTGTTGCTGTCACTAACCTCAGTTTCTTGAATCCAGCTGTGTTGTAAGAGTCATTATCAAGTGTTCTGATACAGCTATGCATAGCAGTGGTTTTGGTCAGTCTTTTTAACCTTACGACCTGTAATCAGTTTGAGCTCGGGGGTATCTGTGTTTTTGTGACAGTAAGGGTTTTTTTTTCTTTCCTTAAATTATTATTATTATTATTATTATTATTATTATTATTATTATTATTATTATTATTATTATTTCCTGCTTTGAGTATATTGTAATTGATTTTTCTTGGGTTTTGTTATATTAAATTTAGCAAATGGATCTGGAATGTGTTTTTCATTTATTATGTAAGTTTTTCTGCTCAGTAGCTTTGGTGCCTATTTGATTGTGCTCTTTCTCAATGTGATTTTTATTCATTTTTTTATTCCCTCCTTGTAGGAGCTGATTGCTTCCTGAGGCTGGGGGGAAGTTCTTTGCTGCACCTTAGGCTTTACTTCACTAAGGGTTGTCATTATTGCTGTGTTATTATTTGCAGTGAATTTTGTGGGAATGATTCTGATTGGTGGGGTTCTTTTCCCTTTTGTATAGTTGGTGCTGTAGTACTAGCCTGCCCTTCATACAGGAAGCCTCAGTCCTCCTATGACTATTATTGTTCATTTCTTCTTGTATCTGTTTTATTTGACGAATGCCTGACTGTGTTGGTTGTTGTTTTTAAATCATTCTTGGCCAGTCTTTTTATTATTATTATTGTTATTATTATTATTTTAGCTTCAAATAAAATGTATTTTTGTATGGAAACCCATGCCTCTTGATTTTTCTAAGAGGATCGTAGTTGTGTGTCTTTATTTGGGTTGTTTTCCTCAGTGTGGTGTAGTCATTACGAACGAGCCACTTGCTACACTCGCATTGTACACTCTACCAGTTATTTTGCATGTCCGATACATCCACTGTGTAAAAGCCCTGATATATTTTTTACCATGTTAGCTTTTACTATTGATGATAACTGGATAACAGATGATAAAACATGATGTGGACAATGCTCAAGTCTATATAGGATAGCATACATACCTCTAGTGAACCTTTGTGGCAAAGAAAAATCTTATTAATCTTACTTGTACCTTTTTATATGATCTGTATCGAGTATATTATCTGTTTAATATTTGGTTACATACCTGCACACCACAGCCTTATTACAAGTGACTTAACTGTTTACCTCCTTGACAAATATTTTTGTTTGGTTGCGAACAATGAAATGCGTTTATAATGTGGCACCTGAGCCGGAAAGTCAGTAAGAAATACAATGTTTTCTAAGGACATTAAGTGTGCCTCTTCTGGCCTTCTGAGTTTCCCAGTCTTGGTTTTGTATTTTTAGAGAGAAATACACTTGTTTTATCAGTGATGCAAGGAAAATTGTTGATTATGTGCACAGGGTAGGCTTGAATATTCCATCCATCCATCTATCTTCTTACCGCTTACTCCTTTTCAGGGTCACGGGGAACCTGGAGCCTATCCCAGGGAACGTCGGGCACAAGGCGGGGTACACCCTGGACAGGGTAGCTTGAATATTAATATATTCAAATAGGCATATCGTCACCAGAAGGTCCATTCCCAAGCTCTCACTGCTTGTGAGGCTGCCTGTCTCTTAAGCCTCACTGTGAGTGTGTTGGGCAACGGGGGAGTTGTCTATTTCTCCCATAGGGGTATCTCGAACATCTTTCAAAAGCTACTGGACCGACACTGCATGTTATAGGAGTCCTTTAGTGAAAATGATGGATAAGGTCTGATTTGTTTATCAGATATAAAACCCAGCTATAAA